>NC_053157.1:214536775-214561775 GCF_016835505.1 Polypterus senegalus
GATGCACTAGAAGGGCAACAATGAGATGACCCCCAAAACAGGAATGGTTTAACAGGTGGAGGGAGGCCACTGACATTTTTCCTTCCTCATCTTTTCTGACTGTTTCTTCACTAGTTTTGCATTTGGCTACAGTCAGTGTCACTACTGGTAGCATGAGGCGATACCTGGACCCTACAGAGGTTGCACAGGTAGTCCAACTTCGCCAGGATGGCACATCAATACGTGTCATTGCCAGAAGGTTTGCTGTGTCTCCCTGCACAGTCTCAAGGGCATGGAGGAGATTCTAGGAGACAAGCAGTTACTCTAGGAGAGCTGGAGAGGGCCATAGAATGTCCATAACCCATCAGCAGGACCAGTATCTGCTCCTTTGGGCAAGAAGGAACAGGATGGGCACTGCCAGAGCCCTACAAAATGACCTCCAGCAGGCCACTGGTGTGAATGTCTCTGACCAAACAACCAGAAAGACTTCATGAGGGTGACCCAAGGGCCCCATGTCCTCTAATGGGCCCTGAGCTCACTGCCCAGCAGCATCAGCTCGATTGGCATTCGCCATAGAATACCAGAATTGGCAGATGCACCAGTGGTGTCCTGTGCTTTTTACAGATGAGAGCAGGTTCACCCTGAGCACGTGACAGAAGTGAAAGGGTCTGGAGAAGCCATGGAGAACATTATGCTGCCTGTAACATCATTCAGCATGAGCAGTTTGGTGGTGGGTTAATGATTGTCTGGGGAGGCATATCCATGGAGGGTCACACAGACTGCTACAGGCTTGACAAAGGCACCTTGGCTGCCATTAGGTATCAGGATGAAATCCTTGGACCCATTGTCAGACCCTATGCTGGTACAGTGGCTCCTGGTGCACGACAATTCCTGGCCTCATGTGGTGAGAGTATGCAGGCAGTTCCTGGAGGATGAAGGAATTGATACCATTGACTGGCCACCACACTTTCCTGACCTAAATCCAATAGAAAACCTCTGGGACATTATGTTTTGGTCCATCCAATGCCACCAGGTTGCACCTCAGACTGTCCAGGAGCTCAGTGATGCCCTGGTCCAGATCTGGGAGGAGATCCCCCACAACACCATCTGTCGTCTCATTAGAAGGATGCACCGATGTTGTCAGGCATGTATACAAGAACAAAGGGGCCATACAAAGTGCTGCGTAAATTTTGAGTTGCCGCAATTAAATTTTGGCAAAATGGACTAGCCTGCCACATAATTTTTTCACTCTGATTTTTGGGGCGTCTTTGAATTCAGGGCTCTGTAGGTTGATCATTTTCATTTCCATCAAACGATGTGGCATCCTTTCGCTCCTAACACATTACCCAGTCTATATCAGTATAGATATCCAGGAGGATTTCTTTTTCCCATTGAGATCTGATGTGTTTTCAAAGTGTTCCTTTAATTTTTTGTGCAGTTTATATATATATATATATATATATATATATATATATATATATATATATATATATATATATATATATATATATATACATATACACACACACACATACTGTATATATAGAATATAAAACATGGTTTCAGTTATTTCACCTTTTTTTGTTAAGTACATAACTCCACATGTGTTCATTCATAGTTTTGATGCCTTCAGTGAGAATCTACCAATGTAAATGGTCATGGAAATAAAGAAAACACACTGAATGAGATGGTGTGTCCAAATTTTTGGCCTGTACTGTATATATACATATACACACACAAACAAAAATCTTATAATGTACTAAAATAAAAAAAATAGCTTTGAAATTAACCATATCATTGGGATAGACTAAACAACTACTTTAAAATGAACTGAAAATTCTCCTGTTATTATTATTGGCACTGAAACAAAAACTCCACAGTGACCCTACTCTTTCAAAAAAAAAATTCAGCCACTATTTCTTTGTAATGATTTTAACATTCTTTATAAAAATAACAATTTTGCACCTTTTTTGTAAAAAGAAGTACAAACACAACTCAGGTAATGCAAAGAACTCCAAAATGCTCCACAAATAATTTTATTCATAGTTGCTTGAAGCCACTTGTATAAACAAGTGAGTAGCAGAAATGTTATCTGAATCTGTCTTCAGCTTATTTTTAAGTATCAAGTCCAAAGCTTAAAGCCTCTTTGGCATCATTAAAAAAATAAAATAAATACCCAAACAAGCACAGCAGGGTGACTGTACAAAGTACTTTATAAACTGGAATTATTTTTGTAACGTATTTAATACTTAAAATACTCTGACAGGTAAGCATGGTAGTTTAAAAAGAAAAAGAAATAATTGATAGTGAAAACCATGAAGTGCACATGCATTCCATATTAAAGCTCCTTAAACTAGTGCAGGAACAAAAGGATATACCTGGCACCAGCACCATGAGGAGCAAGGCAAGAACCAACCCTGGATGGTGAACATTTTGTGCATGATAGGGCTCAATGTCACGCACATTTACTAAAGGGGAACATTAGTGAGTGGGTTAGAAACTAAATCCAAATTTATAAATGGGTGAAATTCATAATCATCTACAGCACCAGTTTTAACAAGTTGTTTCCCCTTAAAATCTAGACAATAAAAGCGCTTATACAAAAGAATCAAAATCCATAATCATATTAATAAATAGGAATTTAAAAAAAAGTTATGTAACAAAATGTTTTAAATGATGAACAAATAAGAAGAAAGAGTTAATAAAAAGAACACTGCCCAGAACGTGGGCCCTGCTATAACTGAAATATGCCCTACCGTTAAGAGATTTTGACCATTTAAATCCATTAAACACTCAAACTGACACACTCCTTTCACCATATAAGTTTAAGTTCCTCTAACTTTACTTCCACAAGCTAGGGTCAATACCTTACAGATGTCTCAGATTATGTTCAGTTCCCTTCAGCTGAAGACCCTACATAGCCAAATAGCTGTCATTCTGCAGAAATGCAATTTTCTATGAACGTAGGCAAAATCTTCACCACAAACTGGAATCCTGTGTGATTCATATTTTGCAAAAGACTAAAAAACAGTGAAGCATGCGGTGGAAAGGGGAAAAAAAGCCAAACACACCAGAGGGCAGCAGCAACAGAAAAAGCAGCCATCCAATTAGTATTTAGTCCTGACAGGCCAACATCATCTGAGTACAAATAACGGGTAGATACAGATACAGGCAGATAAAGATCAGTTCTTACGGCAATTCTGGGACACGGCTTGAAGGGATCCTCATCCTTCTCAGTGCTTCCAGGACAGCAGGCCTGAAAAAGGGTGCGCTGTCTAACATATGGCTCACATCCATGCAAGTCTGCGAGTGTAAACAGGATGGGGAAAAGAGGGAGGGGACTAGTTTTCTAGCACCCGAACGAGCCAGCGTCTCACAAAAACATGTGTCATAAAGTAAAAGAAGCCATCCCTTTCCCATAACTCTAAAAAATATTTACCAAAAAAGTCTGTCCATGTTTAAAGATAAGTCAGATTTCCACAGCCCCCAAAATACAGTTGCTCTTACCACTATGAAAAAGAGAAAGGTATTTGTTTATTGGCTGACACACTTTTCATTGATAACAGAACATATAACATTAGAATACAGAGATTGGCAGATTAAAGTCACGTCATTCAAGTCACAAAAGCGGAGTACAAAAATGTGCTTAAAATGAACACGTAATTAATTAGTTTTTATCTAACACAACAAAGTGCAAAGCAGAATTGTATCCCTTTATTTTCAAAGCATGCCCCTTGGCAGGTGATGAGCCCTGATTCCCAAATTGGAAGAACGGTGGGGAATGAAAGATAAAGATGCAACAAATAAAATAGACAGCATTACAGAATATCCAAACAATGTAATACAGGACATGGGTCAGTTTTGTGCATTCAGCACATTACTCCTGTGTGGCACTTTTAAGAAAACTTCTAGTTTTTAAAAACATACTTTACGTGTTACATTTCTGGGACATACTTGCATACGTAGATTGCCTCCAACATTGTGCTTAAGATGAAATACTTTTTGACCTGCAATTATTTTAAGCTACACTTACTTTTTTTAGGCAACCACAGAGGAGACACACTTAGGCACAATACTGTGTAAAAGCTGATGACCCCTGAATCATATTTTCTTGAAAAAGTTTTTTTTTTTACTTTAACTAGAGGCAATATGGCATGAATATCAAAGTATAATGGTAATCTGTAATAATTTCTATTCTGTCCCATCACAATGTTAGCAATAGCTGTCAAAGTTGAGCTCCATTAAAGATGAATGGGGAAAAAAAAAAAAAAACTGGGATATAGCTCAAGGCAAACTGCCACAAGAAGTTAAATACCTAACTTAAAAATGAAATTGTAAGAATAAAATATTTTGGGTGGAATTAGTAACAAAATCAACTTCTTAATAAACTGAGAAGTGTTCTCTGCTGACATTGTGTTGACACAAACCATATACACACCAGCCACTTTAATAAGTACATTTTGCTAGTACTGGGCTAGACCTCTTTTTGCCTTCAGACCTAATTCTTCATGGTATAGATTTAACAATAAGCAGATTTATCGGCTGAACGTTCATGACACAAATCTTCCATTCCACCACATCCCAAAGGTGTTCTATTGGATTGAGATCTGGTGACTGTGGAGGCTATTTGAATACCGTGAACCCACTGTCACATTTAAGAAACCAGTTTTAGATGATCTGAGCTTTGTGACACACCAGTTTATCCTTCTGGAAGTAACCATCAGAAGATGGGTACATAGTGGTCCTGTTCTGCAACAAAACAGGTAGGCTAAGGTATTTAAATAATGCTCGAGTGGTACTAAAAAGGCCTAAAGTGTGCCAAGAAAATATAACCTACGCCATTACACCATCACCAGCAGCAGCAGCCTGAACCTTTGATACAAGGCAAGATGGATACCTGCTTTCATATTGTTGATGCCAAATTCTGACTATACCATCCAAAGGTCGCAACAGAAATCAAGACTCGTCAGACCAGGCAACATCTTCCCAATTGTCTATTGTCCAGTTTTGGTGAGCCTGTGTGAATTGTGTAGCCTCAGTTGCCTTAGCTGACAGGAGTGGCACTTGGTGCAGTCTCCTGCTACTGTAGCCAATCTTCTTCATGGTTCGACTTGTGCATTCAGAGATGCTTTCTGTATACCTCTGTTGCAACGAGTGGTTATTTGAGTTCCTGTTACCCCTCTATTAGCTTAAAACAGTCTGGCCATTCCCCTCTTGTCTCTGGCATCAACAAGGTATTTTTGCCCAGGGAACTGATGCTCACCGGATGTTTTCCTTCTTATTTTTGGACCATTCTCGATAAACAGTAAAGATGGTTGTGCATTAAAAATCGCAGTAGATTAACAGCTTCTGAAATACTCAGATCAGACCACCTGGCACTAACAACCATGCCATATTCAAAGTCACTTAAATCACCTTTCTTCACTATTCAGATTTTTGATTTGAACTTCAACAGGTCACGTTGACAATGTCTAGATGCCTAAATGGACACGTGTACCTAATAAAGTGGCCACTGTATTTTGGTAAATGGTGTGAAAGATTAGGGCTTTCTCATTCCCTTGAACCCTTAGACCACTCGTCAGACACCAGATAAAAGTCCAAATAATTTTTATTTATTATAATAATAAAGTGCACAAAGCACCTCCTTTCCACAATACTCCAATAGAACAATACACTAATCCAATCCTCCACTCCCAGACGCTTAGCCATCCTGCCTCCCAACTCAGCTCGTCCGTCTGGGATTTCTCAGAGTCCTTTATAGTCCTTGACCCGGAAGTGTTTGTCCCTCGGTCCATGCGACTTTCTATCACTTCCAGGTCAGATAAAAAACTCCTTTTCTTCACCCCGGAAGCACGTCATTTCTTCTGTTCATGTGAGTGGGACGTACGTCCGTGGTGTAGGGAAAATAGTCCCTGCAGCGACTCCATGGTATCCAACAGGGCTGTGCATTAAAAGTCCACTGTCCATAATTCCCTGCTGGCATTCGGGGCATCTCCATGCTGCAAGGAGGGCTCCATCTGGCAGCCTGAGGGTATTGGCTGGGATGAACGGCCGACCATGTACCACAACAGCTTGGCAGCCCTTTTTATTATTTGCACAGTTTTGTAGTGATTAGCTTGATCAAGTGTCTTTAGTTCTGATTTCATGTTTGGTAAATTATTTTCCCCAGGTATTCCAGTTTTGCTTCTACCTACAATTGTTAAATTAACTGACTATTCTAAACTGTCTACACATGCGTGCTGGTGTGTTCATGAGTGGGTCCCGTGATGGAATTGTACCCATTCAGAAATAATTTGTGCCTACCACTTAAAGCTGCTAGATCAGATCCCATGTGCTTGTGACCCTGATCTGGATTACTTGGGTTTCGCATTTTGTTTATTAGATCATTATTAATTTAATATTAGACATAGACCCAACATTAGACATAAAATATTAAGTCCCAATTACAAGTGCAGTAACCAACAAATGCATTATCTTCCTAAAATATGCAAAAAAATTAGACAAACCAATGGTCACCGTATTATCTCAGTGTATAATCTCAGCTGAAAAATCTTTTAACACTAGAATTACCAGAGCCTACGAAAAAACTTGTAGATCCGGCCCACCTTAAATCCGTTCGCACCACTCCGCCAGTGTCCTTTGTCCTGTAATTGTGCCGATAAAGACAAGCAGCCAGCTATTCCACCCCCCCGACGACTTAGAACGTGCACAAACTTCTCCCAACTCATGCCTTGATTGATTATCTGGGAGTGAAGTGGAGTTTTAGAGTGAAAATAGATCGTTATTTGGAACACAAGCATTTCATGTGTGTTCCATTTCTACAATAATCTGTGTAAACACATTTTTTTTCATAAACACTCCTATATTTGCCGTTTTCAGTTTTATTGAATTAGTATGCACCTTATGCTCTATGATGTCAAAACAAACAAAAAAAAACCACAGACATAGGTATATATGATATTTGGAATTATTCATTTTATGACCTGTATAGTACACTTCGGAAAACTTTGTGGCACGGATGCAACATTATTCATATTCATTCACATAACATCTTGCGGTTTGTAATCAGTGACCACGTGTTTTTTTTTCCCCCTCCCCGATATTGCCAGTCCCCACATGTTGCTGTATGCTGTTTCTTTTGTAGTCCAGAACATGCAGAGGAAAGAATAGTACAAAGCAGTAAGTTCAGCGCTATATGCAATCATCAGATTCAAATGTTAACAGTTCACACACACACACAAGAATTGTCCTTCCTACATTTACGTGTGTACTTGCTACAATGTACATACTTCTCTCTATGCTGTGTTTTCTATTACACACCAGAAAGAAAGAGACAATATATGTGAAAACATCATCGCACTAATCCAAACTTATTTTAAAATGAACAGCATCAGATCGGGTGTGAATTTATGCTGGTGCTGTTACTTAAGAGTTTTAAACTTTAGTTTTCCTTGGAGCCATTTATTTGTAGACTTGCTTAGTGTTTTGGGTAACTGTCTTGTTGCATAACCCAATTCCTCTTCTGGTCATGGACAGATGATTAGATACTCCAAGCTGTGAGGCAGCAAACCATTCTCATAACACAAACATTCCCACCCCAGTGTTTTATTACAGAGATGATGTTCTTACTGTTTGCTGTATTAGTTTTACAACACACATTATGGGACCTGCATTGTACAAAGAGCTCTACTTCTTGTTCATCTGTACATAGAACATTCTTCCAAAAGGCATGGAGTTCATCATGGTATCTCTTTACAAATGTGAGATGAACACTTTAAAAGAGCAGAGATTATCACATTGTTGCTCTCCCATGAATCCCATTTTTACTTTTTATCATGGAGTCGTGAACACTTTCCTTAGCCAAGGATAGAAAGGCACGCAGTTCACCACTGTGCTCTTGGGGTAATTTTGCCTGGATGGCCGCCATGCCTAGAATGCTCTCTACTTGAAGGCAATGCTTCTCACTGTGGTGTGGCAGAGTCCCAGATCCTTAGAAATGGCTTTGCAACCCTTCATTAAATGTTAAGTTTCAATAACTTTTTCGTTTCTTCTGGAATTTGCTTTGATCGAGGCATAGTGTCATTCAATAAATCTTTTTTTTTTTAATATTTTTTATTTTTATTAATTTTATTACAATCCATACATAGCAATCAAGTTTTTACAAAAAAAAGAATTATGTTAAGAACAGATCGATCCCCACCCCTGAGAGAGAGAGAGCAAGCCAAACGGCGTAAAATTTAAGGCTTGTAAACATACCTAAATTAATAAATTCTCTCTGCTTTATAAACTTATTTTACAAAGTTACTGATTAGATCCTGCCATGTTTTGAAAAAAGTCTGTACGGATCCTCTGAGTATTTGATTTTTTCCAATTTCAAATAATATAACACATCGGTTTCCCACTGACTTAAGAGGTGAATTTGGGTTCATCCAGTTTATCAGAATAAGTCTGCGTGCCAAAAGTGTAGTGAATGCAATCACAATTTGTTTGTCCTTCTCCACTTTAAGCCCCTCTGGAAGAACCCCAAACACAGCTGTTAATGGGTTAGGAGGGATTGTGAGTCCAAGGCTGTCTGAGAGGTAATTAAACATTTTTGTCCAGAATAATGTTAATTTGGTGCAGGCCCAGAACATGTGACCCAGTGAGGCTGGGGCTTGGTTGCAACGTTCGCAGGTTGGATCATGCCCTGGAAACATTTTGGAGAGTTTTAGTCAAGACAGATGTGCTCGATATATAATTTTGAGTTGTATAATTGTATGCTTTGCGCATATGGAGCTCGAGTGAATTCTCTGCATTACTACTTTCCACTCCTTTTCTGATATATTAATTGAGAGATCTTTTTCCCAGTGTCCTCTTGGATCTTTGAAAGGAAGGGATTGTAAAATGATTTTATATATTGTAGAGATGGAGTCTAATTCCTTGAGATTGAGCAATATTTTTTTCCAGCGTGGATGAGGGTGCAAGATGAGGAAAATCTGGAAGGTTCTGTTTAACAAAGTTCCTGATTTGAAGATAGTGAAAGAAATGTGTAGCTGGGATGTTAAATTTGGAATGTAATTGTTCATAGGATGCACAGACGTTTTCTTTATAAAGATCTCTAAGCAAGTTGATTCCAATTTTTTTCCAGATATAAAAACTGCATATGTTTGCGAAGGTTGAAAGAGGTGGTTCTCTTGCAGGGGTGCCACAGATAGGATCTGGAACCAATGTAGAAAGTATTTTAAGACAGAGAAGCTTCTAAGTTAGTGGAGCACAATTGGGTTATTAGTGTATTGCCGATAACGTGTGTTTATTGGAGCGCAGAGCAAGGAATACAAAGCAGTACTGCAGGATTTTACTTCTATTGCGGTCCAAGCCTGTATATTTGCCGCCCAGTAATAAAACTGGAAGTTAGGTAGAGCCATGCCGTCTTCTGCCTTTTGTCTTTGTAGTGTCGATCTTTTGATGCGTGGATGTTTTGAATTCCAAATAAATTAGGTTATTGTTGAATCTAATTGCTTAAAGAATGATTTAATAATGTACAGGGTGGGCCTTTTATATGGATACACCTTAATAAAATGGGAATGGTTGGTAATATTAACTTCCTGTTTGTGGCACATTAGTATATGTGAGGGGGGAAACTTTTCAAGATGGGTGGTGACCATGGTGGCCATTTTGGATCTAACTTTTGTTTTTCAATAGGAAGAGGGTCATGTGACACATTAGACTTATTGGGAATTTCACAAGAAAAACAATGGTGTGCTTGGTTTTAACTTTATTCTTTCATGAGTTATTTACAAGTTTCTGACCACTTATAAGATGTGTTCAATGTGCTGCACATTGTGTTGGATTGTCAATGCAAACCTCTTCTCCCACTCTTCACACACTGATAGCAACACTGCAGGAGAAATGCTAGCACATGCTTCCAGTATCCGTAGTTTCAGGTGCTGCACATCTCGTATCTTCACAGCATAGACAATTACCTTCAGATGACCCCAAAGATAAAAGTCTAAGGGGGTCAGATTGGGAGACCTTGGGGGCCATTCAACTGGCCCACGACGACCAATCCACTTTCCAGGAAACTGTTCATCTAGGAATGCTCGGACATGACACCCATAATGTGGTGGTGCACCATCTTGCTGGAAAAACTCAGGGAACGTGCCAGCTTCAGTGCATAAAGAGGGAAACACATCATCATGTAGCAATTTCGCATATCCAGTGGCCTTGAGGTTTCCATTGATGAAGAATGACCCCACTATCTTTGTACCCCATATACCACACCATACCATCAATTTTTTTGTTCCAATAGTCTTGGAGGAATCTATCCAATGTGGGTTAGTGTCAGACCAATAGCGGTGGTTTTGTTAGTTAACTTCACATTTCACATAAAAGTTTGCCTCATCACTGAACAAAATCTTCTGCGTAAACTGAGGGTCCTGTTCCAATTTTTGTTTTGCCCATTCTGCAAATTCAGTGCGCCGATCTGGGTCATCCTCGTTGAGATGCTGCAGTAGCTGGAGTTTGTAAGGGTGCCATTTGTGAGTAGCTAATATCCACCGAATGGATGTTCGACTAATGCCACTCTCCAGTGACACGCAGCGAGTGCTACGCTGTGGGCTCTTGCTGAATGAAGCTAGGACAGCCACTGATGTTTCTTCATTAGTGACAGTTTTCATGCGTCCACATTTTGGCAAATCCAACACTGAACCAGTTTCACGAAACTTAGCAAGCAGTTTGCTAACTGTAGCATGGGAGATGGGTGGTCTCGTAGGGTGTCTTGCATTGAAATCTGCTGCAATGAACCGGTTACTGCGTTCACCAGACATCAACACAATTTCTATCCGCTCCTCACGTGTTAACCTCTGTGACATGTCAATGGCTGGAAACAAAGAGAAACTTGTAAATAACTCATGACCACCAAGCACACCATTGTTTTTCTTGTGAAATTCCCAATAAGTTTGATGTGTCAAATGACCATCTTCCTATTGAAAAAACAAAAGTTAGATCCAAAATGGCCACCATGGTCACCACCCATCTTGAAAAGTTTCCCCCCTCACATATACTAATGTGCCACAAACAGGAAGTTAATATCACCAACCATTCCCATTTTATTAAGGTGTATCCATATAAATGGCCCACCCTGTATATTGGGATGTTTTGAAATAAAAAAGGAGCATAGGAAGAATATTCATCTTAACAGTGTTAATTCTTCCAGCTAGTGTGAGATGAAGGGTTGACCATCTATGCAAGTCTTGTTAAATTTTTTCCATGCAGACAACGAAATTTTGTGATGTTTACCCCTAGGTATTTAAACTGTTCTGCAATGATAAAAGGTAGGGTGTCTAATCTAATATTATATGCTTGAGAATTCACTGGAAAGAGTACACTTTAATTCAGATTAATTCTGAGACCAGAGATCTTTTGAAATTCTGTGAGTGCTGCTAAGACTGCAGGCACAGAATTTTCTGGGTCCGAAATATACAGTACCATATCACCTGCATATAATGAGATTTTCTGTTCCAGTCCTCCTCTGCTAATCCCCTTTATCTGATCAGTATTTCGACAATGTATTGCCAGTGGTTCAATGGCAATCGCAAACAGCAGCGGTGACAAGGGGCATCCTTGTCTAGTGCCACGTTCTAGTTTAAAGTAGTCTGAGCAAATGTTATTGATGCAAACTGAAGCTTCTGGGTTAGTATACAGTAATTTAATCCATGCACAAATGTTCGGGCCAAACCCAAACTTCTCCAACGTAGTAAAAAGGTATTTCCATTCAATCATGTCGAATGCTTTTTCTGCATCCAATGATGATAATATTTCTGGAGTGTTTTATTTAGTTGGTGAGTATATTACATTAAACAGGCGTCGAAGATTTGAAGATAAGTGTCGGACCCTAATAAATCCAGTTTGGTCTTGTGATATTACCGAGGGAAGCACTTTCTCCATCCTTCTAGCTATGATTTTAGAAAGTATTTTAACGTCGTTATTCAGAAGTGAAATTAGTCTGTATGATGTACATTGTAATAAGTCCTTATTTTGTTTTGGAAAGACAGTGATTAATGCTTGGCGAAAGGTTTGTGGAAGAAATTGGTTATCTCTGGCTTCTGTAAATGTTGCTAATAGGAGGGGAGCTAGCTGAGCGGAGAATTTCTTGTAAAACTCTGCAGGGTAGCCATCAGGGCCTGCTGCTATTCCATCTTGGGAGTGACTTTATAGCATCTAGTAATTCTGATAATGCCAGAGGTTTATCAAGTTCCACCACACTAAAAGCGTCAATTTGTGGTATCTATACTAATAAAAGGCAAAGCCCTCACTCACTCACTCATCACTAATTCTCCAACTTCCCGTGTAGGTAGAAGGCTGAAATTTGGCAGGCTCATTCCTTACAGCTTACTTACAAAAGTTGGGCAGGTTTCATTTCGAAATTCTACGCCTAATGGTCATAACTGGAAGGTATTTTTCTCCATTAACTGTAATGGAGTTGAGCTGGAATGACGTGGGGGGAGTTTCGTGTGACATCATCACGCCTCCCAAGTAATCACGTGAACTGATTGTCAACGCAGTGCGTAGAAAACCAGGAAGACCTCCAAAAAGCGCTTAAGAAAACATGCATTATATAATTTAGAAAGGAAGCGAAAAACAATAAGAAGCGGCGAGTGACATATACTACCATATTCATGAGTGCTGCTGCCTCGGAAAGAAAGCAAGGTGTAAACCTAAACTTTAAATTAAGTTCATAGACAGGCTACCGCTGGCGTTTCACATGCCCACAGGTAATGTGGGATACAAGTTTAATGAGAGGACGCGGATATAAACGAGAGTTTTGATCACTTTGTAACTAAGTTAAAATTGTAGGTGAAGGGGTGTGCTTATGCAAATTCGAGACTGTGTTTGTGGGGATTGACAGTTAAGGCGGTGGGGAGTCACGCCATCATCTCCCTCCCATTCATCTAATTTCGGTCTGAGCTGAGCTCCGCGGCTAATGCCGTCTTTCGAAGCAACTTCGTCAGACTGCCACCAAATACTCACAGAAAAATCCACAAGTTAATACACACGCTGTCTCTAGAGTTTCTCCACACTGAATCCTCCAGGCACTACTTACAAAAGGTCACATTGACAATCGTGTTACGTTATTTTTAAAATCTTTCCTTTTCTTAGCACAAGCACAGCTGAGAAGCTTCATGCATGTGCTCCATAACGTTAAAAATAATGCATTTAATCACACTTTGCATTACAAGCAAAGGGGAGCTTTTGTCAATGCATGATTTCCTGGTACACACGATTACATTGATCAGCATCCCGATTCATTTTACCCTCGCACCACCTTAGTTTGAGAAGAAGTCTGAAAAATATGAGGTTAACACAGAAAAACAGATCACCAATTCAAGCTTTATGAATAATCGATTCGCCATCAATAATTGTTTTGGTAAAGCCATCCTCCTTCCATTTTATAATTTTTCCGCCACTAGCCATGATTAAATGAGCGGTAAATAAAGTAAGAGCAAAGCGAGGGTGACTTATTTAGGCAGGCATATATATGACAGCAACACTCATGACAATGTCAATCATGTTACGTTATTATTAAAATGTTTCCTTTTCTTTTCATTACTTCTTTAACACACTACTTCTCCTGCGAGGCGGATTTTGCTATATATATATATATATGAATGACCTCCAAAGCGCTGAGACTTTTGATATCATGAACGTGTCTGCAAAACTGTGGTCTCCTGCCCAGCAAAGTCGAGCAGCCAGCGTGCGCATAGCTGTGCCTGCCTTTGAGACGCTGACTGCGCTTCTGCCTTAAGTCAAAGTGAGCACTTTTAATTTTTTTGATCCTCCCCCTGCGCTATAGCCCAGACAAGTGCAAACACGGACCCCTTTTCTACACCACGGAAAAATAATATTAAGGCGATTCACACTTTCTTTTGCACGTATACGATTATGAGGTCTCACCTCGGATTATGAAGACACGCACGAGTGGAGGACTGACAGTGCCATCACAGCTGATTAATGGCAGGGACGCCTCACCAGTCTACACAAGACCCACGCGACTGTCCCCAAAAGGCGATCATAACGTCCAGCGAACACATCTCTCTATACTATATAAAAGAAAAGGCAACTTTCCTTTCTTTACACCTTTTTCCTTTTATCCCAAACCAAAGCCTTTCTCTCTTAACACTGCAGAGGACACAAAACTAATTTTCTTTAAATGCGGTAAGGCACATTACCAGAGGCACAAATTTGAGCGCTCACATAGAAAATGTAATTTCTATACCACAGCCGTCGTGTAGCGCCTTTCAAAAGGGATCTACTACCAGAGATGATCCATATACATTTTAGCTGCTGTTAGTTACTTACCTGTTGTGTTACACAGTCTTTAAAATGTAGTTTACCTGAACCACTCCAGTAGTGCTCAATGTACCTGTACTTCTTAAAAGCGTTAATGTTTTACTGTTTAATAACTTATAGACTATATTTTATTATTTTTCCCTTGCACTCAGTGACCAAAGCTATACACACACATATAGACACATACAAACATACACACAAGTATATGTATGTGTATATATATATATATATGTATGTGTGTATATATATATATATATATATATATATATATATATATATATATATATATAAACACACACACACACAATCTACATTATATATATATATATATATATCTATACTAATAAAAGGCAAAGCCCTCACTCACTCACTGACTCATCACTAATTCTCCAACTTCCCGTGTAGGTAGAAGGCTGAAATTTGGCAGGCTCATTCCTTACAGCTTACTTACAAAAGTTGGGCAGGTTTCATTTTGAAATTCTACGCCTAATGGTCATAACTGGAAGGTATTTTCTCCATTAACTGTAATGGAGTTGAGCTGGAATGACCTGGGGGGGCGGAGTTTCGTGTGACATCATCACGCCTCCCACGTAATCACGTGAACTGATTGTCAACGCAGTGCGTAGAAAACCAGGAAGACCTCCAAAAAGCGTTTAAGAAAACATGCATTATATAATTGAGAAGGCAGCGAAAAACAATAAGAAGCGAAAGTGACATATACTACCATATTCATGACTGCTGCTACCTCGGAAAGAAAGCAAGGTGTAAACCTAAACTTTAAATTAAGTTCATAGACAGGCTACGCTGGCGTTTCACATGCCCACAGGTAATGCGGGATACAAGTTTAATGAGAGGACGAGGATATAAACGAGTTTTGATCACTTTGTAACTAAGTTAAAATTGTAGGTGAAGGGTGTGCTTATGCAAATTCCGAGACTGTGTTTGTGGGGATTGACAGTTAAGGCGGGTGGGGAGTCACGTCATCATATCCCTCCCATTTACTCATTTCGCTCTGAGCTGAGCTCGCGCGCCGTCTTCCGAAGCAACTTTGTCACACTGCCACCAAATACTCACAGAAAAATCCACAAGTTAATACACACGCTGTCTCTAGAGTTTCTCCACACTGAATCCTCCAGGCACTACTTACAAAAGGTTACATTGACAATCGTGTTACGTTATTTTTAAAATCTTTCCTTTTCTTAGCACAAGCACAGCTGAGAAGCTTCATGCATGTGCTCCATAACGCGTTAAAAAATAATGCATTTAATCACACTTTGCATTACAAGCAAAGGGGAGCTTTTGTCAATGCATGATTTCCTGGTACACGATTACATTGATCAGTGCATCCCGATTCATTTTACCCTCGCACCACCTTAGTTTGAGAAGAAGTATGAAAAAATATGAGGTTAACACAGAAAAACAGATCACCAATTCAAGCTTTATGAATAATCGATTCGCCATCAATAATTGTTTTGGTAAAGCCATCCTCCTTCCATTTTATAATTTTTCCGCCACTAGCCATGATTAAATGAACGGTAAAAAAGTAAGAGCAAAGCGAGGGTGACTTATTTAGGCAGGCATATATATGACAGCAACACTCATGACAATGTCAATCATGTTACGTTATTATTAAAATGTTTCCTTTTCTTTTTCATTACTTCTTTAACACACTACTTCTCCGCTGCGTGGCGCGGGTATTTTGCTATATATATATATATATGAATGACCTCCAAAGAGCGCTGAGACTTTTGATATCATGAAGCGTGTGCAAAAGGGGTCTCCTGCCCAGCAAAAGTCGAGCAGCCAGCGCACGCATAGCTGTGCCGCCTTTGAGACGCTGACTGCGCTTCTGCCTTAAGTCAAAGTGAGCACTTTTAATTTTTTTCATCCTCCCCCTGCGCTATAGCCCAGACAAGTGCAAACACGGGACCCCTTTTCTACACCGCGGCAAACTAATATTAAGGCGATTCACACTTTCTTTTGCACGTTACGATTATGAGGTTGTCAGCTCGGATTATGAAGACACGCATACGAGTGGAGGACTGACAGTGCCATCACAGCCGATTAATGGCGGGACGTCTCACCAGTCTACACAAGACCCACCCAAGACTGTCCCCAAAAGGCGATCATAACGTCAGCGAACACATCTCTATACTATATAAAAGAAAAAGGCAACTTTCCTTTCTTTACACCTTTTTTCCTTTTATCCCAAACCAAAGCCTTTCTCTCTTAACACTGCAGAGGACACAAAACTAATTTTCTTTAAATGCCGGTAAGGCACATTACCAGAGGCACAAATTTGAACGTTCACATAGAAAATGTAATTTCTATACCACAGCCGTCGTGTAGCGCCTTTCAAAAGGGATCTACTACGAGAGATGATCCATATACATTTTAGCTGCTGTTAGTTACTTACCTGTTGTGTTACACAGTCTTTAAAATGTAGTTTACCGAAATCACTCCAGTAGTGCTCAATGTACCTGTACTTCTTAAAAGCGTTAATGTTTTACTGTTTAATAACTTATAGACTATATTTTATTATTTTTCCCTTGCACTCAGTGACCAAAGCTATACACACACATATAGACACATACAAACATACACACAAGTATATGTATATGTATATATATATATATATATATATATATATATATATATATATATATATATATATATATATATATATATATATACATACATACATACACACATACACACACACACATACACACACACACACACACACACACACATACATACACACATATATATAATTTGTATGTGTGTGTATATATGATGTAGATAGGTATGTATATATATATGTGTATATGTAGATATGTATATAGATATGAAGATATGTATGTGTACTGTATATATATGTATATATATATGTATGTGTGTGTGTGTATATGACAGCAGCAATCCAAGCTGTGAGAAAACGGTAAAAAGGAGCCGTGTCAGACGTCGTGCTACATTTTCTGATGCAGCTAGATGAAAAAAACTTTGTGACGCTGCCGCCAAATACACAAAACAATTACTTTGACAATCATGTTACGTTATTTTCAAAATGTTTCCTTTTCTTTCTCTTTTCCTTCTTTAACACACTACTTCTCGCTGCCAATATATATATAGATATATATATATATATATATATATATATATATATATATAGATATATATATATATATAGATATATATATATATATATATATATATATATATAGATATATAGATATATATAGATATATAGATATATATATATATATATATATATAGAGATATAGATAGATATGAGAACAACACTCATATCAATGACAAAACAATTACATTAACAATCAAGTTACGTTATTTTTCAAATTTTTCCTTTTCTTTTTCGTACCTTCTTTAACACACTACTTCTCCGCTGCGAAGCGCGGGTATTCTGCTAGTCTGTAATATATCTAGAAATGCATTAGATTGTATATTGGTTTCTTTAAACTCAGTAGTATATAGGGATTTATAGTAGTCTCTAAAAGTGTACATCATATTTTTGTGTTCGATGATTTTATCTCTGTTCGTGTTAGTGATTACCGAGATTGCGTATGTGTACATCTTGCTTGTGAATTTGTTGTGCTAAAAGCTTATTAGCTTTCTCTCCATGTTCATAGTAATGATGTCTGGATTTGTAAATTAGTTGTTCAGTTTCTTTAGTTGTCAAGAGGTTTAATTCTGAATGTACAGCCTGCCTCCTCCTATGCAGAGTCTCGCTTGGTAGTCTGGCATGTTCTTCATCTATTTAAGTAATTTCGCCTTAAGAGTTTCCCAGAGTATTCCTGCAGTGATCTCAGGGGATGTATTTGTCTCTAGAAAGAATTTGATTTGTTTGGATATAAATTCAGTACAATTATCGTCAGCTAATAGAAGCTGGTTGGGGCGCCATCTGCGGGGTGAGTTTATGGGGCTTTGTAATTTCAGCTCCAAGATCATAGGAGCATGGTCCGAAATAACAATAGCATCGTTGAAAGATTTAATCTTAGGCAAGAAGTTATTATCTATAAAGAAGTAATCAATCCTTGAGTAGCAATGATGTACTGGTGAGTAGAAAGAATATGTTCTTGAATTTGGGTTTAAAAACCTCCAGGGATCTGATAAGTTGTGATCAGTTATAAACTTTGTAATTATCTTTGCGGTGTTAGTTGCCGTTCCCCCTGTGGAGGAAGTCCTATCTAAAAGTGGATTTAAAACACAATTAAAGTCCCCAGCCATTATAACTTTATGAGTGTTCAGATTGGGAATGGATGCAAATAAATTTTGTATAAATTCCTTATCATCAACATTAGGTGCATAAACATTTATCAAAATCATTTTACAGTTAGATAAGTCTCCCATGACCATTACATATCTCCCTTCAGGATCCAATACTACATCTGATGCTACAAATGGTACTGTTCTATGTATGAGAATTCCCACCCCTAGTTTTCTTTGTAAAACTAGAATGGAACATTTGGCCAGTCCAGTCTTTTGCAGCGGAACTGATCCTTGCTTAGTAAGTGGGTTTCCTGTAAAAATACTATTTTAGCATTTAGACCTGTTAGGTGAGAAAGTACTTTCTTTCTCTTTAATTCGTGATTCAGGCCTTTAACATTCCAGCTTACGAGTTAACTGTCCCATCATGGAGACACTGATTCTGAGTTTTTGATGTCATTTTATAGTCTTAACTGGAAGTGAAATAGTTTAGGTCTTAATTTCCTATTTCCCCAAGAGTTGTTGCCATGCAGCTTATTATTACGTTGATAGTTATAATTATAAAGATTGAGAGGATAGATTAGGTATAGATCAGGCCTGCTCTCTTTCTCTCCCCCCTTAACCCCCCACCCTCCCTTTTGCCTCCCCAAGTGAGGCTAAAACCCACTTCACGCAGTCCCAGTCCTCTGACATACCCAGAGACAGAGCACGTCCAAAGCACAACAAGCCCCATGCAGTGGCTTTAGGGTTAAAAGATAGAGATATCTGTTACCAATATAGTCTTTAAAGAGAAAAAAAAAAAAAATTTTGCACTTAAAATATATATATAGTCTTCAGCAATTTTAGTGCATTAAGATGATACCCCCAGATAATAAACCCGGGTGATGGTGTTAAAGATGTGTCCAAAATAAGCATAACAAGTCTTAATGCAGTAATAGCAATAACAGTAAACCAAGGGTATGATATTGAACAGTCTCATTTAGGGTACACATGAAATAATTAGAAAAGAAAAAGAAAAAAAAAAAAAAAGGAGGAAAAAGTAATTAAGCACAATAAAACATAAACAGATAGCGCCCTAGTAATACTAAGAATATATGCTGATAAAAAACCAGTATTTTAAAACAAATAGATCAGACAGTAGATTATTAATCCTAGCTTTATCATTTACCGCCATGACTCACTATTATGTATCAGAATAGTCCCGGGATCAGCTTTCTTAATTCATTTTCTGCTTCTTCCTTGCTAGTGAAGACATAGAAATGACCTTGCCATTCCACTTTCAGTTTTGCCGGATACAGGAGGCTGTATTTGACGCTGGCTTGCCGTAGTCGCTGTTTAATATTATAGAAGGCTGTGCGTTTAATAGCTGTTGCTGGAGAGAAGTCAGGGAAGATACGAATGTGGTTATTTTCATATATAATATCTTCCTTGTTTCTGAGGAGTGCCATCACCTCTAGCTTAAATGATAATCGTTCAAAACGAACTATAAAAGATCTTGGTCGGGGTCTGACGGTGTTTGATCCGCGTACGCGGTAAGCTGCTGCTATCTCAGATTCTGCTTTAAAGTCGCCCCCGATTATTTTAAAAAAAAGTTCAGCTGCGAATTTCACAGGGTTTGAACTTTCTCAATTCTCCGTTAGACCTTCAATTCTGCCATTATACCTTCTACTTCCATCTTCTAAAGCAGCCAGTCTGTCTCCAAGTTTTTCTCCGAGTTTTTACATTCGGAACTGACATTTACTGCTCTTTCCTCGGCACTGGCAGCTAAATGTTCAGCCATTTCGATCCGATTCGTGAATGTCTCCTTAAGATGCTCCAATAGATCAGCAAGCGTGCTCAGTTTAACCGAGTTTTTCTGAATGCGCTCTTCAATTTTACCCAGCACCTGTCGAAGCTCAAGTTGTACCTCTTGACGCAGCCTTTCATTTGCCTGTTGGATTTCCTGTTGGAATTCATGTCGCAGCCATTCATTGGCCTGTTTCATCTCCTGTTTCAATTCCTGTTTCAGTCTCTCAAGTGCCTTTGCCGTTGCTTTCTCATTAGCCTTCTCGCTTTTCTTTATATCTTGCGTGAGCTCAGTGAGCAACACTTTCAGTTCAGATAGTTCAATTGTGCCTTCTTGTACCGTAGATGAAGCAGCAGACTTTGCTGAAGCCGGTGTCCCCGCTGCTCCAGGCTTGCGTAATTGCGTAACTGAAGCCGCGGACTTCCAGGCCCTTTCCAGTTTCAAATTATCTTCTCCAATCGGCGAACTATCCACATCTGCACTCACGATCGCACCTTCGCTCCCCTTTTCGCTCTCAGCCAGCGACGATGTAGCGGACCGTGGTCCCGAGGAGTCTGTGCTTTCGCCCATCTGATCCAGGTCTGTCTCTAATAGGCCGTATTTTAAACTGGGGCTTGCTGATCGCAGCTTGGATGTAGCTTTAGTTTTCGATTCTTTCGAACCCCCCTTCTTGTTGGACATGTTTATATGTGCTTACATATACTGTAGCAGTCCCTCTCGGGTTGAATAAATACAGGATATCTCAGAATAATAAGCAAATAATATGAAAAATAGCACCACTGCTAGCGGAGCTCCATTTCAGACGTCCATCCCTCGCATCGGATGAGACCCATTCAATAAATCTTGTAGAGACCACTACGCTTTCATGGTAAGGGCCAAAATATGGTGAGATTTAGATTCAAATGGGCTCGCTGCAATCAGGTCTGGCAATGTTCAATCGGGCGAGTCAGACAACCAATTAACTTTGGTCACCTAATGGGGCAATTACTTTTTCAAATGTGGAAAACAGGTATTAGGCGTACTCAATGTCTGAATACACTAACTATCAAAAGTTTGCAATCAGCCAGAAATTTTCAGGCTTTTCATAAAAAAAGGATACTTTGTCAAAGCACCATTAAATTTATTTGAAAATATTGTCAAGACATTATTAATGTTGTAAAAAGCTACTACAGCTTGATATACAGTGCATCAAGAAAGTATTCACAGCGCATCACTTTTTCCACATTTTGTTATGTTATAGCCTTATTCCAAAATGGATTAAATTCATTTTTTTCCTCAGAATTCTACACACAACACCCCATAATGACAACGTGAAAAAAGTTTAATTGAGGTTATTGCAAATTTATTAAAAATAAAAATACTCAGAAATCACATGTACATAAGTATTCACAGCCTTTGCTCAATACTTTGTCGATGCACCTTTGGCAGCAATTACAGCCTCAAGTCTTTTTGAATATGATGCCACAAGCTTGGCACTCCTATCCTTGGCTAGTTTCGCCCATTACTCTTTGCAGCACCTCTCAAGCTCCATCAGGTTGGATGGGAAGCGTCGGTGCAAAGCCATTTTAAGATCTCTCCAGAGCCCAAGTCTGGGCTCTGGCAGGGCCACTCAAGGACATTCACAGAGTTGTCCTGAAGCCTCTCCTTTGATATCTTGGCTGTGTGCTTAGGGTCGTTGTCCTGCTCAAAGATGAACCATCGCCCCAGTCTGAGGTCAACAGCGCTCTGGAGCAGGTTTTCATCCAGGATGTCTCTGTACATTGATGTAGTCATCTTTCCCATTATCCTGACAAGTCTCCCAGTTCCTGCCGCTGAAAAACATCCCCACAGCATGATGCTGCCACCACCATGCTTCACTGCATGGTATTGTCCTGGTGATGAGCGGTGCCTGGTTTCCTCCAAACGTGACACCTGGCATTCACACCAAAGAGTTCAATCTTTGTCTCGTCAGACCAGAGAATTTTGTTTCTCATGGTCTGAAAGTCCTTCAGGCGGGCTGGCATGTGCCTTTTACTAAGGAGTGACTTCCATCTGGCCACTCTACCATACAGGCCTGATTGGTAGATTGCTGCAGAGATGGTTGTCCTTCTGGAAGGTTCTCCTCTCTCCACAGAGGACCTCTGGAGCTCTGACAGAGTGACCATTGGATTCTTGGCCACCTCCCTGACTAATGCCCTTCTCTCCCCCATCGCTCAGTTTACATGGCCGGACAGCTCTAGAAAGAGTCCTGGTGGTTTCGAATTTCTTCCTCTTACAGATGATGGAGGCCACTGTGCTCATTGGGACCTTCAAAGCAGCAGAAATTTTTCGGTAACCTTCCCTAGATGTGTGCCTCAAGACAATCCTGTCTCAGAGGTCTACAGACAATTCCTTTGACTTCATGCTTGGTTTGTGTTCTGACATGAACTGTCAACTGTGGGACCTTATATAGACAGGTGTGTGTCTTTCCAAATCATGTCCAATCAACTGAATTTACCACAGGTGGACTCCAATTAAGCTGCAGAAACATCTCAAGGATGATCAGGGGAAACAGGATGCACCTGAGCTCAACAGGGGAAACAGGATGCACCTGAGCTCAATTGTGAGCTTCATGGCAAAGGCTGTGAATACCTACTGTATGTGCATGTGCTTTCTCAATTTTTTTATTTTTAATAAATTTGCAAAAACGTCAAGTAAAGTTTGTTCACGTTGTCTTTATGGGGTGTGATGTGTAGTATACTGAGGAAAAAAATGAATTTAATCCATTTTGGAATAAGGCTGTAACAAAACAAAATGTGGAAAAATTGATGCGCTGTGAATACTTTCCGGATGCACTCTAAGTAAACAAAAATTGAAGGTACTTACTGTAGAAGTACACATATGACTTGTCCTATTTTCACCACTTATCCTTCAGATCTGTTTCTCTGACAGTAATACTTCCATTTGAACACAGTACCCAGGTAATAAACATTTTCAAAATAAGGCAAAGTGTTTAGACCAGTGGTGCCCACACTTTTTAGGCTTGCGAGCTACTTTTAAAATGACCAGGTCAAAATGATCTAACTACAGTAAAAATGCTATATATTTTGAGTATCAGAGGTGGGTAGTAACAAGTTACATTTACTCCGTTACATTTACTTGAGCAACTTTTTAAAAGAAATTGTACAGTAATCCCTCGCTATATCGCGCTTCGACTTTTGCGGCTTCACTCTATCGCAGATTTTAAATGTAAGCACATCTAAATATATATCATGGATTTTTCAGCTGGTTCGCCGCCTTCTGCGGACAATGGGTCTTTTAATTTAGGTTACATGCTTCCTCAGTTTGATTGCCCAGTTGATTTCATACAAGGGACGCTATTGGCGGATGGCTTAGAAGATGCACAATCAGAGCATGTATTACATATTAACTAAAACTCCTCAATGATATAAGATATGCTTCCCGCGAGGTTCTTGTTTGCTTCTCTCTATCTTTCTCAATCTCTGCCTGACGGAGGGGGTGTGAGCAGAGGGGCTGTTTGCACAGAGGACACTGAGGCTCCTCTACAAAATGCCGCTTTATCGCGGTGCTTCTGTATACTTAAAAGCACGTATTGATTTTTTGATTGTTTGCTTTTCTTAGCGAGCGGCTCTCTCTGACATTATCTGCTCCTGACGGCGCTCTTTTGAAGATAAGATATGTTTGCATTCTTTTAATTGCGAGAAAGAACTGTCATCTCTGTCTTGTCATGGAGCACAGTTTAAACGTTTGGCTAAAGGGTGTTATTTCATGTCTAGAGGGCTCTAATACTGTTAACAGGGTGGGAGAGTTTATAAGGGCTTAAAATATATAAAAATAACCATACAAACATATGGTTTCTACTTCGCGGATTTTCACCTATCGCGGGGGGGTCTAGAACGCAACCCTGCGATCAAGGAGGGATTACTGTACTTCTAAGAGTAGTTTTACTGCACTATACTTTTTACTTTTACTTGAGTACATTTGTGAAGAAGAAACGCTACTCTGACTCCGCTACATTGGGCAACACTCGAATCTTTACTTTTTTTCCCATTAGATAAAGCCTGACAGGCAATTTTCAATCTGCTCTGTATAGCGTATGCTGTGAAGTTGCACACACGCCTTCCATTGCGTCAACAGCTCTGACGCGAGTTTTTGGATGTTCCCCAAATCAAGGCGCTGCAGCTTTGAGAACAGATGCTGCATTTTTCGTTTTAAAGCATTAACTGAGCTAATCATATTGACCATGGTTTTCACTTTTTCTTGCAGTTGTAAATTAAGCTCACTCAACATGTTGGTCAGATCAGAAAAAATATGCCAAGTCTAGTGGCCATTGATTGTTATTAAGTTGCTTGTATTCTCCTTTTTCTCCAGCCAGTGCTCATGAAATCTCAGCAGGAATATCTCCATAGCCATCTGACTCAACGAAGACATCTTTTATCATCTCTCCATATTGGAAGGACTTCTTATGCTTAATGATCAAGTGACTCACTCGGAACGATATTTCGGTGTGTCTGCCTTTGCTTTTGAATTCAGCTGAGTGAAAAATGACGGCTGTCCGATTAACTGCGATTTTAGTTCCCTCTCCTTTCTCTTTCTCAGATCACTTTTCAGAAGGAAGTCAGTTTCATAGTTTTCACGAAGTTTGAAAGTGCCTTTCCACATTTTTCCTCTTAAGAATAGCAATGATAGATTGACAGATCAGAC
>NC_053157.1:214906775-215021775 GCF_016835505.1 Polypterus senegalus
ACGCGAGGACTACAGACACGACAAGTGACCGTGATAGAGGCTGTTGCATCCACATTGGTTTCAAGTGCTGAATGAAACAAGGAGAGTTAGATTAAAATGTACGTTTATGGAAAATGTTACAGAGGCATAATTAGAAAGTTACAGAGGGGTGCTTGTCAGTCTGTGTGTGTGTATGTATGTGTGCGCAGCATGTTTGGGTGTGTGTGAGCGAGTATGAGAGAAATAAATATGTTTAGGGATAAAATATTAAGTGAAACATTTAAACATGATGTATGTACTTTGTTTAATGTTTTAAAATTGTACGTGTGAGTGTGTGTGTCATATGTTACTGATGCAGTGATGCAGAGGAAAGAACATACACAAATAAGCTCACACATTTTATTAGTGAGGGTAACAGTGGAGTGGGTAACTTTTCTTACCCAGTTTTATTGCATTTAATCTGTACTAAATATGTGTTCTTTTACTTTTGTAAATTCATTTATTCTTGCAGTTATAGAGTAAAAAACATCTCAACTTTCACTTCAGCTTTTTAAAAAAGCTGCCTCAAAATCAGGCATTTTAGGTTGCAACAATCACAAAAAAAGCCTGAGAAATCCTGGAGGGACAGTATGCTTACTGTTTGTAAGTGTTCAGAAGGTTGAAGATAAAAGTCCAAGCCCACATTAAGATAAATCACCCTGAAAAAATATCTGGGATCTGTTTGTTCCCTAATCCCCTGGCACTACAGAAAATCACATAGCCATTGCTTTTTAAATGCCTTTGCATCCAACATCAGTAAGACATTTAAAACCCCATAAGAATATGCACCCTTCTTTAGAGTTCCTGAGCTGCTTTGCTACAGTTCATTGATTGGCACTTTGCAGTAGCATGACCACCTGATAAATGATCCATCTCCCCTGTTTGGTTACTGTAGAGGTGCATCTTCATTCTGTTTTGAAAGGTACCTTGTTAGAATTTAATTTTTTAAAATGTATTTATTAAATTAAAATCAATAGCAATCCTTAATAACTAATTAGATCCAAGAAAGAATTCATTGACATATAATGGTTTCTTTGTTAAAATTCTAAATGTTTTAATTCATGGTCTAACTCAGGATCTGGCTTGCATTTACTTCTGTACTTTACTTACTGATGTCAGTCAAAATATTAAGACTCATTTGTGTTTTCAGGACCTTCCAATCTATGAGAAGCAATGGAATGGATTATATAGCTGTTTTGATGTGGAGAGCAACTCTTCCATTTTGGAAGTGTCTGAAGCACAAGCAGTTGAGGTAAATGACATGGACATGCGCTAGAAAGTTTTTTTTTTGGTAACCGTCTGTAAAGTGAAATAAAGCAGCTAACTAATGTCTCCTGTTTTTGTATCATTATTAGTTAATTGCTTTCCCTTTGTTTTGATACATAGAAATGATGAAAACTGAGCTGGTTTATTACTCTCTTGCTGGAGTCTGGGTCATTGATGCAGATTTGAGTGAACATGAACACCAAATTTTACCTTATCATATGCTCAAGTCACGAATTTTGATAACATATTAACAATTGTAGATTTAAAGGTTTAGGATAAGTTTTTATATTTGTTTCTAAGGGAAAAACACTTGTTTATTCAGTTTTAACTATCAAGTGTTTATGTATCCTCTACTTATGTATCTTTTAATTTTTACTCCAAACAACTGCATTCAACTTCATAGAGTTTAAAGATTAAACAAAACTAGCTTATCTTTATCATGATCTAGAAGAGACTGTCACTAGTGCAGCCTATCCCTCACAGGCTTGTCTTGGGTGAGCATGTTAAGAAAATGGGTGGATGTCACTAGAAAATAACATTTCTGCAATTTCTCAACTTTTGTTATGTTCATAAGTTGCACGAGAAGATGTGGTGCTGAACAAATAATCCCACTCCACACAGATATAATGTATGCAAATAAATTTTAATACTTGAACACATCTAGGCTTAGGAGACAAATTCACTTGTTTTATTTGGCTTTCTGCCTGTGTGTGTGTCACTGAGTTTGTTGGTCATAAATACTATTTTAATTTGTAGATTGGAGTTTATTAAAATTGGGTTAATTAAAGACATTTTGATTTCAACTTATTGTGCATTCTGTATATTTACACTGTAGATTTTGTAATAGATTTTGTCATATATAGAGTGATTTTTGAATATACAAAATGAAATCCAACAATTAATTTGTTAGCTTTTGAATAAGGTTTACATTTTGTTTATGAAGTCAGGTGTGAAACTGATATTTAAAGAGTCTGTGTTTATTACAGTTTAGGGTAAAAAATACTATCCTCTTTATGTTGTAAATGTAACTTCAAGTCCTTTTATTTGTAACAATTCCTTTTTTAGTGGAAAAGCACAGAAAGGATGGAGAGAGTCAAAAATATTTACACTTTTTCCACTTTTGTGCTAGGAAAGCTGCACTTAATTGATGTAAAGCAATAAAACTAAAAAAAGGAAAAAAAAAAACAAACTTTCAAGTACATGTCCTTTCTGTCACTGCTGTTCAGCATATTTGATTGTGGTGTGCCTGGAAGGAGACCAGCATTTTCAGCAACTATACTTGCCACATGTGATTTAATGTTATCATTGATCATATGTCCATTCTGTTCACTGTATGAAACTGAAATATTATTTTCATTGACTCTTTGTTATAGATTACCATGCCATTAAAGCACACATTGGTTTCCCCCTTTGTCTGTATGGCATAAGCATCTTGCTCTTTGTCCACCAGTGAGTTGGACCTGTACTGGACTGCAAAATTCAGTATCCTCTACTGTATACTCGCGTGTCAAGCATTATGTATTTTTTTGGATAAATTGCTACAAAAGTATTTGTTTGGATTTTGTGAGCATGTGACTAGTTACCTGATAATAATATTGATTTTTCGACACAAGGAACTTCATATATGTTTTGCAGTTGTTGTTCCGCATTTTATCAGCAGTTTTTCTAAGTCCCCACTACAAACAACATGGGATAACAGATTTAAAAAAAGATAATTTCTTGGGTGACGTATTCCTTTAAGGAGTGAGTTAGGCAGTGCTTGTTTGGTTTGGGTGCTTTGATAGATTAAGTATGTAAATACAAACCCCTTCTCCAAGTTCTCAACCAAAACAAAAGGAGCGCCTACATCATTGACCTGCAACCACACTGCAAATTGTGTTTAATTCCTGTTAATACTCCATCGAAAAGCATCATTAACAAAGTGCTGAATGTGGATAGATCATATAGTTGCCTTAATTCACTTAGTCTGCGTCTTGTTTGCTGTGGGAACTTATAAAGTATTATGTGAGTAATTTTGGTTTCCTTATGGCCTTTCCCAAATAATTTGAAATTGCCAGGAATTCAATTGTTATTTTTAAAGCTCTTAAGCAATATGTGGCGTATGGTGTTGACAGGTACATTTTACGGAACATATATTTAATAAAAAAAGTAATAATTTTATACATGTAAAAATAAGATCTTCTATTATTCTGTCTCATTTTTCTTTAGCCATTTCGCAGTTATTTTACTCATGGACTGATTTCCAGCCACATCACAGATTCCAGGTGTGTTTTGTTTTAAGTGATTTGTTAGAAATCTTCTTTTTTTTTATGACAGGATGATGTTTAAAAGGTTCTTTAAAGATAACATAACATGGTTAACATTTACTCCAACATACTGCATAGTCCTAACTGACTGTTTATGTTATCTATATACTTTTCTTCTTGGTTGGGATGGAATTTAAAAGTGACTTTGGGAAAATGTCCAGTTTCTACCTTTCTACCTATCTATGACACTCAGTATTTTGTAGAGCATTTCATAATTAACACAATCTATGCATTTCCCAAAATAATGTATTATTCCATTTTCATACTGGAAAAGTGCAATCAGCATGACTTAATCATGTTTACTGAGGCGACATGACATGGTAATCCCTAAAGTCTTGCTTTCCAAATTAAAACCGGTACTGTTTTATTTTGTATATACTCAATAATATGTAGTGATGATTTCTACTGCTGAATGTTTTCTTTTAAAATATTACCGATAAGAATAGAATTTTTTTCCTGGAAATTCATTTCCAGTGAAAAAATCCTGCAGGTAAGTTTTAAGATATATTAAGAAAAATAAATTATTATTTTTAAACATTGACAATACTGGAGAAATAAATTTAGTGCACTGGGAGTCTGTTTCTTTCTGTAAAGTACAAACCGGATTCCAAAAAAGTTGGGACACTATACAAATCGTGAATAAAAACTGAATGCAATGATGTGGAGGTGCCAACTTCTAATATTTTATTCAGAATAGAACATAAATCACGGAACAAAAGTTTAAACTGAGAAAATGTATCATTTTAAGGGAAAAATATGTTGATTCAGAATTTCATGGTGTCAACAAATCCCAAAAAAGTTGGGACAAGGCCATTTTCACCACTGTGTGGCATCTCCCCTTCTTCTTACAACACTCAACAGACGTCTGGGGACCGAGGAGACCAGTTTCTCAAGTTTAGAAATAGGAATGCTCTCCCATTCTTGTCTAATACAGGCCTCTAACTGTTCAATCGTCTTGGGCCTTCTTTGTCGCACCTTCCTCTTTATGATCGCCAAATGTTCTCTATAGGTGAAAGATCTGGACTGCAGACTGGCCATTTCAGTACCGGATCCTTCTCCTACGCAGCCATGATGTTGTGATTGATGCAGAATGTGGTCTGGCATTATCTTGTTGAAAAATGCAGGGTCTTCCCTGAAAGAGATGACGTCTGGATGGGAGCATATGTTGTTCTAGAACCTGAATATATTTTTCTGCATTGATGGTGCCTTTCCAGACATGCAAGCTGCCCATGCCACACGCACTCATGCAACCCCATACCATCAGAGATGCAGGCTTCTGAACTGAGCGTTGATAACAACTTGGGTTGTCCTTGTCCTCTTTGGTCCGGATGACATGGCGTCCCAGATTTCCAAAAAGAACTTCGAATCGTGACTCGTCTGACCACAGAACAGTCTTCCATTTTAAATGATCCCTGGCCCAGTGACAACGCCTGAGCTTGTGGATCTTGCTTAGAAATGGCTTCTTCTTTGCACTGTAGAGTTTCAGCTGGCAACGGCGGATGGCACGGTGGATTGTGTTCACTGACAATGGTTTCTGGAAGTATTCCTGAGCCCATTCTGTGATTTCCTTTACAGTAGCATTCCTGTTTGTGGTGCAGTGTCATTTAAGGGCCCAGTGATCACAGGCATCCAGTATGGTTTTACGGCCTTGACCCTTGCGCACAGAGATTGTTCCAGATTCTCTGAATCTTCGGATGATGTTATGCACAGTTGATGATGATAGATGCAAAGTCTTTGCAAGTTTTCGCTGGGTAACACCTTTCTGATATTGCTCCACTATCTTTCTGCGCAACATTGTGGGAATTGGTGATCCTCTACCCATCTTGGCTTCTGAGAGACACTGCCACTCTGAGAAGCTCTTTTTATACCCAATCATGTTGCCAATTGACCTAATTAGTGTTTATTGGTCTTCCAGCTCTTCGTTATGTTCAAATTTACTTTTTCCAACCTCTTATTGCTACTTGTCCCAACTTTTTTGGGATTTGTTGACACCGTGAAATTTTGAATCAACATATTTTTCCTTTAAAATGATACATTTACTCGGATTAAATGTTTGATCTGTCATCTACATTCTATTACAAATAAAATATTGACATTTGCCATCTCTACATCATTGCATTCAGTTTTTATTCACAATTTGTTTAGTGTCCCAACTTTTTTGGAATGCCTTTACTTTTGGTTTTCCAGTTGGAGCAATGTAACCAATTGTTTCATAGATGTTGTAAGTTGCCTTGGATAAAGTAAATGTAAAGTACCTCAAAATAGGTGTGCAGGTTTAAGATATTTTTGTGAAGTTATTTGTTTCTCTAGTCCTCTGTACCATTTGAAGCACAAAGGTGTTGTTTCTTGACACCTTCAGGAACACATTTTCGCAGATAATTTGGACCCATGCACAAATAAATGATTGCATTCATCATTATGATTATCATCATTGGTTTAACAGCCAGTACAGGATTCTGTTGGAGTTTACAATGGAGCACCAACACTGGACATTTATAGGTTCAGAAACTTTTATTCCCTGTCTTAATGCCCTGGGATTCTGTAATATATTTAAGCATTCCTCACAATGAATATTTCTCTTTATGACTGCAGTGTACTCATTTTGGATAGCCTCAACAAAAGTCCTGAAATTGCACCACAACATAACAGAATATGAAAGTGAATTTCAATGTAGACTTCTTTGCAATCACCAAATCTCAATACAGCAGGGTACCCATAGGATAACAGAGTGAGTAATTCAAAGTAGAGATCCACCACAACCTTGTAAAAACTTTAGGACACAATTGACTTAACATAGATCGGAACATAGTTCTAATATCTTTGCTGCATTTTAACACATTTGTTAAATACATAGTAGAAATCTGAGCCAATATGCACCTATATGCAAGTAATCATACAAACTACATGTTTCTTATTTAGTATCATCCTTAGTAATGGATTTGATTAAATAATGCAGAAGTGTCAAATGTCTGCCATAATTTCAGACTAATTTTTAAGAGATATTTAGTTACTTTAAATTTACCATTTTGTTAGTTGTTTCAGATTTTAAATAAACATTTTTTTAGTTGTGTTGAGACCAACTGCAGTTTTCCTCCAGTACACAATATATTTGTCCATATGTGAGAGTAAATTTTAGTGTAAAGAAAATGTCTTTTTTTTTAATTATTTAGTAAGAGCCGACAACCGTTTGTGCTATTTGGAAGCCATTCTTCTAGAAAAGACCTGAACTGTTACTCATGTACCTTCCCATCAGAGGGATACCAAGTGAGAAATACAGGGAGTAGAGGAACAGCTGCAAAGCACATGGTAGGTAAAAATAGTGTTAAACTGATCATGAATCTTGCATCTAAAGCTAAGGTTTTTAACTGTTGTAGTAAACATATCATTTCCTCATTTTTCTGAATAATTATATACCCTGAACTAATATAACCGTCAATCTGCAATTTTTTCTGAATTGTGTGGTGTTATCTGATACTCAAATAACATTTTGGTGGATCTTTCTGTGTGTGTGTGTGTATATATGTATATATATGTGTGTATATATATATATATATATATATATATATATATAAAATATATATATGTGTATGTGTATTTCTTTTTTTCTTGAAACCATTTTAATTTCTTTCTATTAAATGTACAAGGAATGCTTGAGAGATCAGCTGTGAATAGCAATTTAAAATTTTTGTATTTGTTTATAATTAGACGTTTATTTTATCTCTGTATTAAGGTGTTCATACTTTGTATTTTCTTCTAGCTTGCACACTGTGTTATGCCGAAAGGACCCTTGGGCTGTGCTAGGACTTGCTTTTTTGGAACTACTCATGCACCTTATCTTGGTGAGCCTCAGCAACCACTTTTATGGCAAGAAATGTAGAACAGAGGAAGCAAAGATGTTAACATTGTTATAAATATCAAAATATGTCAATAAATCTGTAAAAGTAATGTGATTTTGTTTTGGACCAAGATGTATATTGAAATTGTGTGTGTGTTTTATTTTTAAAAATAAATCGCACAAGTCAAGTAGAACACAGCCTAGCAAAGTCAATCTTCACAAGTTTGTTTCCTGTCTGTGAAGTAGGGTGGCTTGCCACCTTTTAGGCACAGTTCTTCTTCTTGCTCATCATCTTCTTCTCTTCTCCTCCTTTTTCTGCATGTTCTTGGGACTGTTAAATCTCCTGCAGTTATCCTACCTCTGTCCAGAATCTCTTCAATAATGGGGGATGTCTCTATTTGCTTACAAGATCACCAGCCTTAATATTCTGTCTCTAGCAAGCTCTGCCTTGTTGAATGGATTAACAGAAATGTTCTTTTACTCCTAGGATGAATTTCTGTCTTCTTTAGAACTGTTTATTGATAGCCATCCGCTTTGTGTCAATTTTTTAAGATACAAGAGCATAACTCATCTAGTTGCAAGCCGAGAATATAGCTACAAAATAACATGAATATGTGTTGCGTCATAAATAGTGGAACAGTATTTCAAAAATAACGAGTAGTCCAAAAGAGCTGTGATTATTCAAGTACATTTAATTGAAGACAAATATTTGTAACTATAATTCAACTTCCTTATGTTAAAAAGTTACCTGAATGAATGATTACATTTATGCATCTGATGGCATTGCAAGATGGCTTTATATAATAGTAATGTGTGTTAACATAAGAAAGGGGCAAAATGGCTGATTGTTTAAACATTGGTTACACTTAATTGTTTTTATCAGTTAATATCCTGAATTCTTTCATTGGTTATAATATAATTTCTTATTCTTAATGTGTGTTGTCCTTTGGTATCATCAAATGGCACATCACTCTTTGATGTAGTTAGCACCATTAAATATATGGCTTTTATATAAAAAAAAGTTTTCTTTCAACTCTATTTTATATTAATATGACATAACTAATCCCAAAGAATTGAACTCTGTACATGTGACAATATTGACCATCACAAAGAATTTAATTGAACTCTGTACATGTGACAATATTGACCATAATAACCTAATTGGTTACAGTTATATGAAAAGTAAATACACCTATGAATTTAAAAAAAAAATAATAATAACATTTGTGGACACATCAAGATTTGATCTTTGTTTAAACAGTATCTGTTTAAGGTGATATTATAAACATCATGCCACATTTACATTTTGTAGGCCTTTGCACAGGGTGGTCCAGATCTAATTATGCAATTATGAAAAGGCGAACACATTGCACCCGCTGTTTGACTGACCACCGTCTCCCCGCCATTTTGGAATGCAGGGCAGGTGCTGCCATCTATCAGCAACAAAAATAATTTTTTGTGAATTCTCTATGTAATAAACTTAAGTTATAGCGTAATAAAAATTGCATAATTAGATCTGGATCTCCCTATCTACATAGTTTATATAAACATACATTTCACATATGCAAAAAGTAAGCACACCGCTACATTTCTTACTACCACCATATTGGGTTCAGTTGATTACAATATTATTAGAGAAGATCTTGGAAGAACCACTTTTTTATTTAAACCACAGATATTTAGTTTAGTTTGTTCTGTGCTGAGGCCTTCAGAAAGAATGTTATAGATGAATTTGAGTTTGGGAAGAGATTTAAAAAGATCTCCAAGCAAATGGAAATCAAACATTTACTGTTGCAGAAGATCATCTACAAGTGGTGAAGATTTCAAACAACTGCCACCTTGTCTAGGCCAGGCCATCCTGGGAAGTTCAGCCCAAGAGCAGAACACGATATGCTAAAGGAAATCTCCAAGAACCCCAGACTTTTCTCATAAGACCTACGAATAATTCTTGCAAAGGCCGATGTCAAAGTACATAAGTCTACCATTAGAAAGAGGCTGTACAAATTAGATCTACATGGGAGTTGTGCCAGGAGGAAACCTTTGCTGTCCAGAAAGAACATCTGGCCAAGACTAAAGTTTGCCCTTGAACACATAGAAATGTAACCATAAAAATGTTGCGTACACCAGTTTCCACGCTCACTTCGAGAAATAAAAACTAGATCCATGCACATATATGAATGCATATATCGGTCTGCCTTATGTCTACATTGGAACCGATTGTTTTCTTAAGTAGACTCAATACCTGCATTTGTAAATGGCAGTAGTAGTTTACTTAAATGGGTCACATCTTGATGGGTATACCCATTTTTAATGTAGTAGTCTGGAATAGTTTTTGGCAAGCAGTGTGGTGTAGTGATAAAGACTTTGGGCATCCATCCTTGAAGTTGTGTGTTCAAATGCGACTGCTGATGCTGTGTGACCATAAGCAGGTCAATTTACCTGTCTGCGCTCGAGCCGAAGCACATACCCAGAGGTTTTTTGAAAATGGGAGTTTTTCTCCATTTTCTAAACACTTGTGATCACTGGTGGCTTGTATGTTAAGAGAAAACCTCTCTTAGCGATGTCTGGACGTACAGATAGACATTCTTAACTTTAGCTATGTTATATTAATTAATCTATATAAATGATTACATGGAAGTAAGCATTTCATGATACTCTGTACATGTGGCGCTATTGACCCTATGAATATATAATTAGTTATTTTTGTAAATATATATGATGACTGATAAGAAAATCAGATTGTTTAAGCTTGTTATGAGAAGTTTTGCTCTTTAAACATGTTCTATCTTTTTTAAGCAGTAATGTTTATTAACTTGGTATGTTTGTGTGTAGAAACTACAAGCTACTGTTTTCTGGAGACAAACTTTGTTATCTTTGAAAGTAAAGAATGGCATAAATATTACAATTACACTCTAAATGTTTTTCCATATTATGATGGTGTGAATATTCAACTAAAGTCAACCTTTATCTTGAATTTATTTTGTGCATTGTTTTCCCACAGGTAATGACAATGGAAAACACAAAAAGACTGATCTAATGTGAGTCAGTTTATTTTATATTGTATATTTATATATATATATGTTTTACCTGACCTGGGAGCTAACATTTGGGCTATCAATATATTTTTTTTGTGGTGTATATAGTGTATATTGTACGTTTTGTCTTCATTGTCTATGTATTTCTTTTGCCTCTTGAACTGCATTGCTGTTTTTTTTTTGTCTATGTGGTTATAAATATCCTATGATTAAAATACATTGCTATGAAAAGTATTTACCCCCTTCTCTTCTGTTATTGTACATTATTGGCACTGAATGTTTTCAGATGTTCAACCAAAGTCAAACATTACAGAACGAATGCTTGATTAAGCAAACAGCATGCTTTTTTTAAATGATATAATTTATTTAATGAAGAAAGTTATTTAATAACAACTAAAACAGTGTGGAAAAAGTAATTGTTACCTTATACTTCATAACAGTTTTGCTACTGTTAGGTGCTGTAACAGTAACCAAACACTTAAATTATAATAAAGTTTTTCACATCCCAATTTTAGTTTGCTGTTTTAGCCAAACTGCTTTAAATTGGAAACATTTGGTAGTTTTCTTATGTCCTGTTATAGAATCTTTTGTTTGATTTATGTGTGGATGTTGAGTGGCCAGTCCATAATATTAATTTAGATACTTTTTAGCCATTCTGACATGGACTTGCTTTTGTGTTTTGCATAATTGTCTTACTTTACGATCCAGATATGCTGCAGCTTCACCTCAGCAATGAATGTCTGTACAATCTCTTAGAGTATTTTCTGAGAGAGCAGAACTTATGGTGCTGTTAGTTATGAGAGGCTGCCCAGGTTATGTGGCAGCAAAGTATTTCCATAACCTTATATTACCACCACCATGTTCAACTATTTATATGATGATCTTACCTTAAAATGTTTTTTTTTCTTTATACAACACTAGGGGTGTTTGCTCGCCAAACCCGGCATCTCTGCCTCTCGCATATTTGGATTTCACTTTCTCCAAAGATCAAATCTTTTAATTCTCGTGGATACGCCTCTTCATTGGGAAGAAACGCTACATTTCCCTGATTGCAACACGAATGATCTCCGACTTAAACTTTAAATCCAAACAATTTTATATTCGATCTCTTTTCGCTGTTCCGTTATTTCACCAAGTAATAATTTGTTTGTTTGTGCTAATGTGATCTTTACTATCATTTTTTTTTTACTTTTGAATTTTAGTACTTTCATTATCTCTAACCTGCTCTGCATATTTACCACGCCAACATATTTGAACCTCTTAACGACGTTCTACTTTGTCATCCACTCTTTGACTTTTATTTCCTGCCCCAGGCGTGGTTAAATCTCTTGGTATAAAGTCTCATCTTGAGGGACTTGAAAGTATCTCTCTGAAAAAGTCATGTCTCGTCCCAGGCTAAAAAGTCTCGGCTCGTCTCGTCCCATGTTTTTTTTTTATATAATAGAGAGATATAATGTGCTTCATGTTGTCCAAAAAGGCTTTGCATTGTCTTTCCATATAAGACTATACCAAGAAAGGGTTGTGGATCTGTCCCATCATTTGCTTCCTGGCAAATGAGGTACAAGGATTTTGTTTTCTTGGTTAGCAGTGGTTTTTGTGTTGCTACTCCCTGGAGAGGCCAATGGGAATGAGAGCAGCCTGCAGTTTTGAGTGTTTTTTTGAGTCCGATAATTTGTGTTTTTACTGGATAATTCTGCATTTTTAGAACAAAAATCAGTGATCCAAGAAGTGTCAGCTGCCAAATTACTCAGTGTTTTCTGTTTCACTGTGGTTCCATGGTATTCCAGAGGATTGCAATTGGCATTGTAGCTGTTTTCTGATGTCTTCAGGAATTTCATTTGATAAAGTTATTAGGAGGAAACCTTTATTATCATTGTAGCAGTACAATGAAATTGTAAAAGCTACAACTGTAAATGGTCCAAGTAAATCAAACAATGATGAAATAAATAAGGGACAGGAAATTATAATTAACTAAAATAATTATAATCCGTAAATGAGGGGGAAAAAAAAAATCTCTTAAAATTTGAAATTCTGTTGCCCCAAGTGGGATATTTTTAATAAATTTGCAAAAACCTCAAGTAAACTTTTTTCACTTTGTCATTATGGGGTGTTGTGTGTATAATTCTGAGGACAAAAATAAATTTAATCCATTTTGGAATAAGGCTATAACATAACAAAATGTGGAAAAAGTGAATACTTTTCGGATGCACTGTGTATGTGTGTGTGTGTGTGTGTGTGTGTGTGTATGTATATGTATATGTATATGTGTATATATATATATATATATATATATATATATACAGTAATCCCTCGCTATATCGCGCTTCAACTTTCACGGTTTCACTTTATCGGATTTTAAATGTAAGCACATCTAAATATATATCACAGATTTTTCGCTGGTTCGCGGATTTCTGCAGACAGTGGGTCTTTTAATGTATGCTACACCCTTCCTCAGTTTGTTTGCCCTGTTGATTTCATACAAGGGACGCTATTGGCGGATGGCTTTGAAGCTACCCAATCAGAGCATGTATTACATATTAACTATTACTCCTCAGTGCTATAAGATATGCATCCCGCTGGAGCTTGATTGTTTGCTTGTCTCTGCCTCTCTCTCACCCTCTCTGACATTCTCTGCCTGCTGACGGAGGGCTGTTTGCACAGAGGCTGTTTGCTTAAAAGATACTGACGCTCCTCTAAAAAAAATGCGCTTTATTGCGGTGCTCGGCATATTTAAAAGCACAAAAGCACACGTATTGATTTTTTGATTGTTGCTTTAATCTCACTCTCTCTCTCTGACATTCTCTGTGCCTGATGGAGGAGATGTAAGCAGAGGGGCTGTTTGCACAGAGGCTGTTTGCTTAGAAGATACTAACGCTCCTCTAAAAAATGCCACGGCAAACTTAAAAGCACAAGTATTGATTTTTTGATTGTTTGCTTTTCTTTGCGAGCTCTCTCTCTCTCTCTCTCTCTCTGAAATTCTCTGCTCCTGAAGAGAAGAAGATCTATTTGCATTCTTTTAATTGTGAGAAAGAACTGTCATCTCTGTCTTGTCATGGAGCACAGTTTAAACTTTTGACTAAAGGGTGTTATTTCATGTCTAGAGGGCTCTAATAATGTTAACAGTGTGGGAGAGTTTATAAAAAGGTCTTAAAATATATAAAAATAACTACACAAACATATGGTTTCTACTTCGCGGATTTTTGTCTATCGCGGGGGGTCATGGAACGAAACCCCCGCGATCGAGGAGGGATTACTGTGTGTATATATATATATATATACATACATATATATATATATACATATACACACACACACACACACACACATATAAACATATCTACACATACACATATCTATATATATATATATATATATATATATATATATATATATATACTGCTCACAAAGATTAAAGGAACACTTTAAAGAAACACATTAGATACATCAGATCTCAATATGAAGTTGGATATCTATACAAATAACGACAGGGCAATGTCTTAGGAACAAAAGGATGCCAAGTCTTTTAATGGAAATAAAAGTTTTCTGCCTACAGAGGGCTCAATTGTGTAGACACCCTAAAATCAGAGTGAAATGAAGATGTGGCAGGCTAGTCCATTTTTCAAAAACTTAATTTCTGCTACTCAAAATGCTTTTCAGTATTTTGTGTGGCCCCCACGAGCTTGTATGCATGCTTGACAACGTCGGGCATGCTCCTAATGAGACGACGGATGGTGTCTTGTGGCATTTCCTCCCAGATCTGTATGAGGGCATCCCTGAGCTGTTGTACAGTCTGAGGAGCAACCTGGCGGCGCCTAATGGACCGAAACATAATGTCCCACAGATGTTCTATTGGGTTTAAGTCAGGGGATCGTGAAGGCCATTCAATTGTTTCAATTCCTTCATCCTCCAGGTACTGCCTGCATACTCTTGCCACATGAGGCCGGGCATTGTCGTGCATTAGGAGGAAACCAGGACCTACTGCACCAGCGTAGGGTCTGACAATGGGTCCAAGGATTTCATCCTGATACCTAATGGCAGTCAAGGTGTCTTTGTCTAGCTTGTAGAAGTCTGTGTGTCCCTCCATGGATATGCCTCCCCAGACCATCACTGACCCACCACCAAACTGGTCATGCCGAATGATGTTACAGACAGCATAACATTCTCCATGGCTTCTGCAGACCCTTCAACGTCTGTCACATGTGCTCAGGGTGAACCTGCTCTCATCTGTGAAAACACAGGATGCCATTGGTGGACCTGACAATTCTGGTATTCTATTGTAAATGCCGATCGAGCTTGAGCACAGGGCCCACTAGAGGACGTTGGGCCCTCAGACCACCCTCAAGAAGTCTGTTTCTGATTGTTTGGTCAGAGACATTCACACCAGTGGCCTGCTGGAGGTCATTTTGTAGAGCTCTGGAAATGCTCATCCTGTTTGTCCTTGTCCAAAGGAGCAGATACCAGTCCTGCTGATGGGTTAAGGACCTTCTATGGTCCTGTCCAGCTCTCCTAGACTAACTGCCTGTCTCCTGGAATCTCCTCCATGCCCTTGAGACAGTGCTGGGAGACACTGCAAACCTTCTGGCAATGACACACATTGATGTGCCATCCTGGAGAAGTTGGATTTCCTGTGCAACCTCTGTAGGGTCCAGGTTTGCCTCATGCTACCAGTAGTTACACTGACCATAGTGAAATGCAAAACTGGTGAAAAAAACAGTCAGAAAAGATGAGGAGGGAAAAATGTCCGTGGCTTCCACCTGTTAAACCATTCCTGTTTTGGGGTCATCTCATTGTTGCCCCTCTAGTGCACCTGTTGTTAATTTCATTAATAGCAATGCAGCTGAAACTGATTAACAACCCCCTGTGCTACTTAACTGACCAAATCAATATCCCAGAAGTTTCATTGACTTTATGCTATACTCTGATTAAAAAGTGTTCCTTTAATTTTTTTGAGCAGTATATATATATATATATATATATATATACATACATATCTACATATATACACACACATATATATATATCTATATCTATCTATATCTATATCTATATATATATATATATCTATATATATATATATATATATATATATATATATATATATAATGACAGCAACACTCATAACAGTGACAAAACAATTACATTGACAATCATGTTACGTTATTTTTAAAATGTTTGTTTTTCTTTTTCATAACTTCTTTAACACACTACTCTTCTGTGAAGCGCGGGTATTTTGCTAGTTATATATATATATATATGTATGTGTATATATATATATATATATATATATATATATATATATATATATATATATATATATATATATTATTGGGGGGAGGGGATTTATAGGAGGGATTATGCTCTATATATTGCTTTACCTTCTCAGTTACTATGTAGAATATCAGAAGGATAATGAACCATTTCACACAACATTAAGTGTAATCAGACATTTTTCTAAAATTGTTAAAGTGATTGTCATCCTGAAATTTAAAGTTACTTCTACTGTCTACTTTGTAGATTGCTGTGTCAGATCTATGAAGCTATTGTCCAGTCTGTCATAGCAGCCATCAAGTGTTTTTCATGCACTTTCAGTGGTAATAAGGTGAGAGCCTACTAATCCATCTTATTTCGTTTAATGGTTGAAATTTAATTTCTGTGACATTCTGGGGCTTATTTGCGGATACCTTTTTTTTTTTTATTTCTTTTCTCTAAGGGGAGTGTTTAACATACCCTAGAAGGTTTTTTGTATTTGGACTGTCTTATCATATTTCATTGTTTAACCCTTTCTATACCACTGGTCAGGGTTTATTTTGTTTTGGACTTGCTCAGTTTCTAGGCATGTAAGGTTACTGGGACTTTGTCAAGTGTGGTCTAGCAAAACTTGGAGTGGGTTAAGTCGGGGAGAGAAAAAGAGTAAATTACTTCATATTTATTATTTTTTTGTAAGCAAAAATATAATTGGCTACATGGCAGTAATTCCTGGCAATGATACCAAGGTTAAAGCTATTATGTGAATCCATGTCCTTCCTTAACTTAAGATTACAAAATGTCCTCAAAGGTTCAACAGCGGTGTCTCTCCCACCAAACAGTGAACATTGTGAGCTGGAATGTCAAAGGTCTCAATCACAATCTAAAGGGAGAGGTATTTTATCACCTAACAGGCTTAAATGCTTAGATAGAATTTTTACAGGAGACTCGCTTAATAAGTAAAGAACAGTTTTGGTTTCAAAGAGATGAACACAGGGAAAAGGCTATTGTCAATTTGTTGAGCTGAGATCACAAGTTGGAATTTTGCAATGCAGTAGCAGAAATTACTAATGTAGATGAAGATAAAATCATTAACCATAAAAATATAACCCACATATTTAGGGAATACTATTAATCCTTATATTCTACACTGCTTAAACAAGATAATCTAATGAGTTGTTTTGATGCGTTACAAATAACACAGCTAGATACTCTTAGTGCAGAGAGACTAGACAAACTTCTAACACTCTCAGAATTACCAGATGCTATAAACTCGCTCCAAAATGGGAAAGCAGCAGACTCTGATGGCTACCCAGTGGAATGTTATATAAAAAATTAATAATATTGTTCCACTATTATTAACATTTATAGGCACTTGAGACAACAAACAACAAACTTTTTGCCAAGCATTAATTACTGTCTTTCCAAAGAAAAATAAGGACATATTACAATGTGCATCATGCAGACCAGTTTCACTTCTGAATGTTGATACTTTGCAAAGTTCTAGCTAGGAGGACTGAAAATGTGCTTCCTTCTGTAATATAACAAGACTTAACCAGATCTATTAAATGCAGACAGTTAGCCTCTAATCTTCATTTGTTTAATTTTATATACTCACCAATAAAATTTTACACCACAGAGATCTTATTATCTTTGGACGCAGAAAAAGCTTTTGACATGATTGAATGGGACTACCTTCATACCTTCACTGCTTTGCACAAATGTGGGTTTGGCTCAAATATAATTGCATGGTTAAAACTATTTTATACCCGTCCACAAGCCTCTGTTTTTATTAACAATATTATTTCAAACTACTTCAAATTAGAATGTGAAAGTCTACAAGGATGCCCCCTATCACCATTGCCTTTTGCAATCCTCATTGAGCCATAGGCCATTCACTTTCGAATTGCTTCAGAGATGAAGGGGATTACCAGAGAAAGACTTAAATAGAAAATATCATTTTATGAAGATGGTATGATACTGTATATGTCAGACACATAAACTTCCATACCATTAGACCTTAATGCACTAGCAGATTTTCCAAAGATATCTGGACTAAAAATTAATTTGAATGAAAGGATTTGTTTTTCCTAGCACATAATATTAAACTGGTCACGTACCCATTTATATTAGCAGATAAGTTTGAATGCCTAGGGGTAAACATCACAAATAAATATAAAGATCTTTTCCAACTAAGTTTTGCTATCAGCGTGGACAAAAATTAAATAAGATGTGATCAGATGGTCTACTCTCCATCTCACATTAGCAGTGGCAATCAATACTATTAACATGAACACCCTTCCCAAGTTTCTTTTTCTATTTCAGAGCATCCCCATTTATATTAACAAATTGTTTTTTTTTAAGAAATTAGACTCGGTTATAGCCTGATTTATTTTGAATTCATCCATGCATTCTCTGGGCAACTATACAAAGACCTAAAGCAGAACGGGGTATAGTACTACCTAACTTTTTTATATATCTTTATATATATTTTTGTGCCCCAGTGAGTACAGATTATCGTCAATATACTAATAATCAAATTTTCCATCAGTCACTCAGAATATGAAACCAATGTAGGAAGCACTTTAAGCTAGAGAAGCTTTGCACCTCTGTTGCACTTGTACATGAAAATCACATTTTTCTACTTTCACAAACCTACACAGTATTTAATGTTTGGAAAGCATCCAGGATTAAAACACTTAGAGAATTGTATATATAGAGTGTCTTTATATCTCATGAACAATTATGCTTCAAATGTAACATCCCATCAACACAATGTTTCCACTACTTTCAAATTAGAAACTTTGCTAAAAGGAACCTGCCTAATTTTCTTCACCTAACCAGCCATTTCTATCCAGAAGAAAGGTTAATGAGTCTTTAAAAGCCAGACAGCATCTTGATGATATAAAAATATTTTAAAGTCCCTTCCTTTCAAAGATCCCAGGGTATGGTGGGGAAAACGGTCTTTCATTTAACTTTTCAGAAAGGAGTTTATATTAAAAGGGAATGCTGTATTTTAATACTGTATATTGCATTGCATTGTTTCTTGCTATTTAATTCGAGAGAAATAATCTATTTTTAGATTTCTGGTGAGCTTTACTCTGTACAAGAGGTAGTACTCAAAATTAATGACAAACTTGGCATATACTCACATCTACTGCATAACTGAAGAGTTAAGTCAGGATTTTTTTTTTCATTGCTTACCAAACCAGTATCATTTCTTTGTTTTATTTTTCTGATTACTTTAGTTTTATAATTCACATATTTACAGCCCTTTAGTACAATTGGAAGTTAAGCAGTGCCACACAAAAAAAGGTATTGGGATTCATATCAGAAGCTGCCTAGGACAGCAGTAATATTAAAAGCAAATGTACATCCCATAATATTATAACATTAATTAGTGTATTATTAATATACTCTATGAAAAGAAGATTGTTTTTACTTTCACTGTCCCTGCTCATCATGTTTGTGTTATAGACATCCAGTATCATGCCAAATGAAAACATTTTGTCTTCCACAGGCAAAGGATATGGCAGAACAAACATTCCGAGCCTGTTTGGAAAGTTATGGCCTTCCACAGTACAAAAATGAACTTGGGTAATCGTCTACTTATCCTTAATTAGTTTATTTTCCATATGTCAGTGACATAATGCATAATGGAAATTGTACACTTCAAATGTTAATTTACTTGTTTGTTTTAGATCAAAAACTGTGTTCTTTGTTGAAGCTATGGATAATGAAGGAAGGTGAGTATTTTTATACATGCATGGTCAACATAATAAAGGAAGAGTGATTTATCCTCTGTAAAGAATTGCACTTTTGCTTACCTGAATCCAGACCTATATTAACACTTAATTGTAATAAACATATAAATATACAGCAGATTTTTTTTTATACTTCAACCTTAAAGTGGGTGGGACCGATGGATGAAAATTGGTGTGGTTAAAGTTATGAAGTGATGGTTCTGAATTTCTACATTTTATGGCGTTTTTTGGCTGTTTTACAAACAACACCGCCCTTCTAATAATAGGGCAGTACCTCTTTAAGATAATATAAGCAGGGGTAGCAACACAAGGTTACAATGAGTAAAGCAAAACATGGCAAGAGTCTTTGGCAGTGACTTTTTCGTGAAGTCACACCACGCCACATTGTTTTTTTTAATCAAAACATAACAATGTCCTTTCATAAATTTGTTCATTTCCCAAATCCAGTCATTTCCTGTTCAGGTACTTTGGTTTGCCATATCCAGTACTGCTGCCCTTTACTGCTGCAGGTTTTGCAAAGCAAGAACCAAACCTGCATGAAGTGTCAACCCATCAAAGGCCACACTCATACATATACCTACTATCAATCATAGAAGATTACTTTGGAGATGCCAGTGTTACATAAGCAACAGACTACAGACAAAGATTTGGGGATCCAGCGCACATCCTGTTTAGTGTCCAAAAAGTAAAGATAGATGCTAAACATGGTAGGTGTGCAGCTCCTCAAACTGTCTGGTTTCTTCACTCTGAAAGAATTAAGTGCGACTTCTACGGAAGTGGAGTCCAGAATGAGGAACCACTTCCTCTGTGGAGACTGGTTTCATATGAGAGGATGTGGAAGGGACATACAGTAGCTAATGGCATCTGGTCTGATATGATGTCAGAAATGTTCAGGGTTGTTCTCCTCCTCTGTAAAGGAAACAGAAACTGTGTTACAGGTGCTGTTTTGCCCAAAACATTCCCCTATTTTTAACCAAACCAGCACCTGTGAGACATTTCCTATGTTTATGTACATGACAACAGTTAATCTAATGTTTAAATCTTTGTAATATGGGAGTTAAATGGATGTACCTGGATAAAATCTCTTCTTATACTGGGAGCACATACAGTGCCCTCCATGATATTTGGGACTAAAACTATTTTTCCTTGATTTACCCCTCTGCTCCACAGTTTAAAATTACAAATCTAACAATTCAGACAGGGTTAAAGTACACATTGCACACTTTAATTAAAGGGTATTTTCATATATTTTGGTCACACCATGTAGAAATTGCAATACTTTTTATACACAACCCCCATTCCAAGACACTATAATGTTAGGTACAATTGGCATCACAGGTATTTGTGATTATTATGTTGTGTTTCTGTGTTTCATTAGTGCAGGCGTAAGATACCTAGAGGCCATTATTTGGCTGAAAAACAAGGATAAAATCACTGGAGACATTGGTAAAACCTTAGCATTATTTAATTTAGCTCACTGAAATGTAAAGATGAAAGAATGCACTGTGGAGCTCAGTAATCACAAAGAAACTGGTTGACCAAGGAAGTCCTCCACTGCTGATGACAGCTGAATTCTCAATCTGGTAAAGAAAAATCTTGAAACATCTGTCTGACAGATCAGAAACAGTCTTCAGGAGGCAGAAACTACTAAAAACAGAAGAGTTCATGAACAGAAATACAGAATTGACACTGCAAGCTGCAAATCAATAGTTAGCCACAAAAACAAGATATCAAGATTATAGTTTATGAAAAAGTACTTAAAAGAGCTTTCAGAATTCTGGAAAATGGTCTTGTAGAGAGATGAGACAAAGATGAACCTGTACCTGAGTGATGCCAAGAACAAAATGTGGAAGATGAAAAGAAACTGCCAAAGCATGTATGACTGCCCCAGATACTGGCACACTTCTCTTCATTGATGATGTAACTGTTGATGGCAGTGTAACAAAGAATTCTGAGGTCTAGAGAAACATCTGCTCAAGTTCCAGTAAATGCCTCCTAACTCATTGGGCGGCACTTCATTCTATATACTGCTAAGGCAACACAGGAATTCAGTATGCCTTCAGTTTAATGAAGAGAAAACATAAGGAGAAAAGCCCCTGAAACAAGTAGGAGCTGAAGTTTGCTGCATTAAAGGCTTGGCAGATCATCACAAGAAAAGATACTCCACACCTTGTGATGTCTGAATCGCAGACTTCAAGCAGTCATTGCATGAAAGGCATATGCAACAAAGTACAAAATATGACTGCTTTAATATGCAAACTATTGCTATGTTCCAAACATTATGGTTCACTGAAATAAAAGCAGAGGACTAAATCAAGGAAAATGTGCCTTTGTCCCAAACATTATGAAGTGTACACACTGTATACAGCAATGGTAACTGTGCCAAGATTCAAGCCAGTTCCCCTGAAGGTTTGAATCAGCAGTGCTAACCACTGTACCATCTTGCTTCCCATACAAAGTGCATAATGTATTTCTTCTAATGCAGTAGAGCTGAAGATGTAAGTAAAAGATAACTTTTGCATGCATATAGTACTGAACATAATAAGATTTTGGCTGATTAGATTTTACATAGACAATTGGACCCAGGGAGATTGAATATGTGTATATGTGGGCAGTATGATAGACAGGACTCCAATCCATATTTATTTCTTGGTTTATGCAAAATATGGCCAGGTGTTACAATCCAGCCACCTGGACCCCTGAATTCAATTAAGCTGGTCTGAAAATTTATTTATTTGTACCTGTTCTTTCTCTTCAGTTAGTTCTTTATTCTAAACTTGATCAACAATTCAGAATTAAAAACTCAGTTATAACTAGAACTTTTGAAAGCCTAACTTTTCTTTAAGATATTGTAAAATAAATGTAATAAATGTAATTGTTGAACTTAGTCATGACACTTTTCTCAGTTGGAATATGTTTACTTATTCTGAAATTATAGTAAACCTCTTATTCTAGGCGCAGCATTGAAAACAGATTTTTAATAGCTATTATAGATTTTTTGACTAAAATGCTAAGTAGAGTCTCTCTTCAATACTTATAATTTCCCTTCTATGTTTTTTTTTCATCCTGGACATGAATCACTGGTTTGTCCTATCTACAGTGGGATGCAAAAGTTTGGGCAACCTTGTTAAAAGTCATTATTTTCCTGTATAAATCGTTGGTTGTTACGATAAAAAATGTCAGTTAAATATATCATATAGGAGACACACACAGTGATATTTGAGAAGTGAAATGAAGTTTTTTGGATTTACAGAAAGTGTGCAATAATTGTTCAAACAAAATCAGGCAGGTGCATAAATTTGGGCACCACAAAAAAGAAATGAAATCAATATTTAGTAGATCCGCCTTTTGCAGAAATTACAGCCTCTAAACGCTTCCTGTAGGTTCCAATGAGAGTCTGGATTGTGGTTGAAGGTATTTTGGACCATTCCTCTTTACAAAACATCTTTAGTTCATTCAGGTTTGATGGCTTCCGAGCATGGACAGCTCTCTTTAACTCGCACCACAGATTTTCAATTATATTCAGGTCTGGGGACTGAGATGGCCATTCCAGAACGTTGTACTTGTTCCTCTGCATGAATGCCTTAGTGGATTTTGAGCAGTGTTTCGGGTCGTTGTCTTGTTGAAAGATCCAGCCCCGACGCAGCTTCAGCTTTGTCACTGATTCCTGGACATTGGTCTCCAGAATCTGCTGATACTGAGTGGAATCCATGCGTCCCTCAACTTTGACAAGATTCCCAGTCCCTGCACTGGCCACACAGCCCCACAGCATGATGGAACCACCACCATATTTTACTGTAGGTAGCAGGTGTTTTTCTTGGAATGCTGTGTTCTTTTTCCTCCATGCATAACGCCTTTGTTATGCCCAAATAACTCAATTTTAGTTTCATCAGTCCACAGCACCTTATTCCAAAATGAAGCTGGCTTGTCCAAATGTGCTTGAGCATACCTCAAGTGGCTCTGTTTGTGCTGTGGGCGGAGAAAAGGCTTCCTCTGCATCACTCTCGCATACAGCATCTCCTTGTGTAAAGTCGCGAATGGTTGAACGATGCACAGTGAAGTGACTCCATCTGCTGCAAGATGATGTTGTAGGTCTTTGGTGCTGGTCTGTGGGTTGACTCTGACTGTTCTCACCATTCGCGCTTCTGTCTATCTGAAATCTTTCTTGGTCTGCTACTTCGAGCCTTAACTTGAACTGAGCCTGTGGTCTTCTATTTCCTCAATATGTTCCTAACTGTGGAAACAGACAGCTTAAATCTCTGGGACAGCTTTCTGTTTCCTTCCCCTAAACCATGATGGTGAAGAATCTTTGTCTTCAGGTCATTTGAGAGTTGTTTTGTGACCCCCCATGTTGCTACTCTTCAGAGAAAATTAAAGGAGGAGGGAAACTTACAATTGACCCCCTTAAATACTCTTTCTCATTATAGGATTCACCTGTGTATGTAGGTCAGGGGTCACTGGGCTTACCAAGCCAATTTGAGTTTCAATAATTAGTTCTAAAAGTTTTGGAATCAATAAAATGACAACGGTGCCCAAATTTATGCACCTGCCTGATTTTGTTTGAACAATTATTGCACACTTTCTGTAAATCCAATAAACTTCATTTCACTTCTCAAATATCACTGTGTGTGTCTCCTATATGATATATTTAACTGACATTTTTTATTGTAACAACCAACGATTTATACAGAAAAATAATGACTATTAACAAGGTTGCCCAAACTTTTGCATCCCACTGTAGATATCAGGATAATTTTTAGTGGTCAGCGTTTGTCCTTAATCTTCCACCAAAGACTTGGTTTCAGGAAGTAAAACATGTAAAGCATTGATAGAGGAAGGAACATTTGCCTAACCAAATCACCCTATTCAACACTGTGTTCATACACATAACCATGATATCTATATAAAAATGTAATCATCTACAATATTTCAGTATATACATGTTATCCAAATGTGTAATCTTCAAATTATACCTTTCTTTGTAAATATTTTTGGGAATCGGTATAAGTGTATTTTTTATGACCTCAGCTGATAAAGATGTGTTGGGAATGTGAAGATTGCAAAGATGGCTAAATAAATAAGACTGTCATAATTTGCACTTACTTTATAGCAGGCAATTAGCTGAAGTTGCTGTAGTTATACTGTATTCTTTTTTTGTACAATAAAATCAAAAGATATAGCAGAATATATTATTTGTCATTACTTCTTACATTTTGTGAAGATTGTTTTTCTTAGTCAGTGCTGATTTGATTTGGTCAATGTTTATAGATGCCTTTTATTAATTATTTTTAGGGCTGTTTCTTTGGAGAGTGATGGCAGCCAATATCTAGTAAAAATGGTAAGCTTGAAAATGTTTCTAAGTTTATACATTTTAATTTTTTGCATAGACCACATTTTCTTTCTACTCCACATGCTCTTCATTTGCAGTGTAATTTACGGAATGCAACAAACAAACCTGCCAAACTGTCTCTTATTTGAATGCTCCAAAACTTTAAATTATTCTACTTAAAAATGAATTGGGTGCTTGAGCAGTTTATTGTTGTAACTTCGCAGTCTTGGTACCTCATAGTCCTAGAGTGTTGAAGGAGTTTTGAATGTACATGTAAATCCTGAACCAGGCATTGTCTTGGTGAAGTCTGCATATTCCTCCTTCTCTCTTTGGGTTTTTGTGGGTACTCTTTGTACTTCTAAACTGAAATTGCAGGTTCTTTGGTTAGATTCTTACTTTACAGTCTTCATTTTTCTGTATCTGTGAGTTATGGTGTGTGGGTGAGAGTACTCTGCTGTGACAGAAGAGACAGAACTTCTTCTGAAACAGACAGTAGTCCTCTGCAGCATACATTGTTATATTCCTGTACTAGATCATATGCTTACAGTTTGAAGGAAACGGTTTGCTCATATCTTCAGAATGTGTGAGCAGAGGAAATGCACAGTCCACTGGGACACATCCATCAGGTTTATCATGACCATGTTTTTCTTTTCCCTGTAAACTTGGATTAGAGAGGCACAGATATTGAAATTCTGGGCCAATGCCGATTCCCGATAATGTACTTATCTGTCGATTCTGATGCTGATATACACATTTATAAGATACAGAAAAAAGTAAGACTTGATCTGTCTAGATGATAATTACAGAGAAATGTAACATGTATTTTTTTTAACAGCTTTGCATATCATTAAAAATAAATTGCATCTGCCATATTTGTCTTGCTATGTGAGAAATAGTTTTGTAGGCTTTTGCTTTAAATAACACTTTTCTCTTTCTTTTTGATGGAACAAATTCAATAATAATTGAAAAAGTAAAAACTTAAAGAAGAGAGTAAAATAATGCAATGATGATAAAATAGGCAATACTGCTTAAGAATAACCATAACTTTTCCAAATTATTTATAATCATTAAAATAAATGGCTTCTGCTCAACCACATTTAAGCTGGGTATGTGATCCTTGGTTTTACAGGATGCAGTATTAAATACCTCATAATAACATTTTCTTTCTTTCTTGATGGAATAAATCTAATCACAATTGGAAGAATTAACATTTTAAAAATGAAAAGCGTACAATGGTAAAGAAATAAATAACAATAACTAAACAGCTCAGGATCCTGGTTAGCATCGCTCCAGGGCAGACTCGCGATCCTGTCCCTCCTTCTGGAAATGAACACTTGTCTGCCTCAGCCAGGTGTTACGTGGGTGTCCCTTTGGCCTGTTCCAGCCACTTGGGTGCTGCGAGCCAGATCACTCTTAGTTAATTGTGCCACATGGCTGTAGTGCCGTAACTGATGCTCCCTCACAGTGCAGGTAATGTGCCTTATTTGGGACTCCGTTAGCAACCGCACATTTGACACATTCAAACCAGCAGTACCCGAGGATTCTCCAAAGAGACATAGTATCATAGGAGTCTAGTCTTTGTCTCCGGTCACTGGATAGCATCCAGGTCTCGGAACCATATAGCAAGACAGGAAGCACTAGGACTCTAAATACTTGGACCTTCGTCCTTTTGCATAGATATCGGGAGTGCCACACACCCCCTATGACCCTCTATGCTCTTCCAATCCGTCTATTGACTTAATAGGAAGAGTCACCAGAGACACAAATGCCACTGCTGAGGTAAGTAACCTTCTCAACAAGGTCAATACTCTCTATCCTCAAACAGATTCACTGCTGATGGCTGTGCCCAAGAGTTCATTAAAGGCCTGGATATTGGTTTTTATCCATGACTTTCGCAAGCCCAGACACTCAAACATCTCGCTCAGTCTCTCAAGAGCCCCGATCAGAGCCACCATTGACTCTGCGAAAATCACAGCATTCACAGCAAAATCAAGGTCGTGAATCTTTCTTCACCACAGGTGCCCCACAGCCGCTGGACCTTTCAACCTTGCCCAACATATCCAGTCCATGTAAGCATTGAACAGTGTAGGAACCCCTGATGAACCCCAGAATCAATTGGGGAAAAAACGCAGAGGATGTTGCTAGATATCATGCCTGGCCTGTACATTGGTACTGTGAGCAGTTTTAACTTGATGAGGAGGTTCTTCTTAATGAACAAGAGCATCTCTGCCTTGTGACAGGAAATTCTGTTTATCTTTTTCATTGATCAGTTTAGAAGTCACACTGAGTAATCTCTTGCTCTTAATGTTAGTGTATGGGGCTGATAGGAGGTTGCATGCTACTTTGGCAATGGTAGGAAACTGACTCCATTTGTTATTTCAGTGGATTTTCATTCCTTGTGATTGGTGCTTTTGACAAAAATCCTTGCCTCTGCCGAATGGCATGCTCATATATATATATATATATATATATATATATATATATATATATATATATATATATATATAATATATATATATATAAATATATAATATATATATATATATATATATATATATATATATATATATATAATACAGGGCATCACTTTTTCCACATTTTATGTTACAGCCTTATTCCAAAATGGATGAAATTAATTTTTTCCTCAGAATTCTACACAACACCCCATAATGACAATGTGAAAAACGTTTACTTGAGATTTTTGCAAATTTATTAAAAATAAAAAAATTGAGAAAGCATATGTACATAAGTAATCACAGCCTTTGCCATGAAGCTCAAAATTGAGCACAGGTGCATCCTGTTTCCTCTGATCATCCTTGAGATGTTTCTGCAGCTTAATTGGAGTCCACCTGTGGTAAATTCAGTTGATTAGACATGATTTGGAAAGGCACACACCTGTCTATATAAGGTCCCACAGTTGACAGTCCATGTCAGAGCACAAAACAAGCATGAAGTCAAAGGAATTGTCTGTAGACCTCCGAGACAGGATTGTCTCAAGGCACAAATCTGGGGAAGGTTACAGAAAAATTTCTGCTGCTTTGAAGGTCCCAATGAGCACAGTGGCCTCCATCATCCGTAAGTGGAAGAAGTTCGAAACCACCAGGACTCTTCCTAGAGCTGGCCGGCCATCTAAACTGAGCGATCGGTGGAGAAGGGCCTTAGTCAGGTAGGTGACCCGATGGTCACTCTGTCAGAGCTCCAGAGGTCCTCTGTGGAGAGAGGAGAACCTTCTAGAAGGACAACTATCTCTGCAGCAATTCACAAATCAGGCCTGTATGGTAGAGTGGCCAGACGGAAGCCACTCCTTCGTAAAAGGCATATGGCAGCCTGCCTGGAGTTTGCCAAAAGGCACCTGAAGGACTCTCAGACCATGAGAAACAAAATTCTCTGGTCTGATGAAACTAGATTGAACTGTTTAGTGTGAATGCCAGGTGTCACGATTGGGGGACACCTGGCACCACTCATCACCAGGCCAATACCATCCCTACAGTGAAGCATGGTGGTGGCAGCATCATGCTGTGGGGATGTTTTTTAACGGCAGGAACTGGGAGACTAGTCAGGATAAAGGGAAAGATGACTGCAGCAATGTACAGAGACATCCTGTATGAAAACCTGCTCCAGAGCCCTCTTGACCTCAGACTGGGGCAACGGTTCATCTTTCAGCTGAACAACGACCCTAAGCACACAGCCAAGATATCAAAGGAGTGGCTTCAGGACAACTCTGTGAATGTCCTTGAGTGGCCCAGCCAGAGCCCAGACTTGAATCCGATTGAACATCTCTGGAGAGATCTTAAAATGGCTTTGCACCGACGCTTCCCATCCAACCTGATGGAGCTTGAGAGGTGCTGCAAAGTGGAATGGGCGAAACTGGCCAAGGAAAGGTTCAAAAAGACTTGAGGCTGTAATTGCTGCCAAAGGTGCATCGACAAAGTATTGAGCAAAGGCTGTGAATACTTATGTACATGTGATTTCTCAGTTTTTATTTTTAATAAATTTGCAAAAACCTCAAGTAAACTTTTTTCATGTTGTCATTATGGGGTGTTGTGTGTAGAATTCTGAGGAAAAAAATGAATTTAATCCATTTTGGAATAAAGTTGTAACATAACAAAATGTGGAAAAAGTGATGTGCCGTGAATACTTTCCGGATGCACTGTATGTGTGTGTGTGTGTGTGTATATATATATATATATATATATATATATATATATATATATATATATATATATATATATATATATATATATAATATATACAGCATTATTATCCGTCTCATCTTTCATATCTAAAAGATAGACCTACATTTTGGCTTTTACCGGACCTGTCAAATTAAGATTAGAATCTTTATATTAAAAATAAGTATACAGTATTTGAACATAAGGTAAGAACATGTGGTTCTTAAATGCATGTCTGTACTATATGTGCTGTTTTTTAAAAATTCTTTATTATTACTAATAACTTTTTCGCTGTGAATCATGAAGTGCATTTGAGTTGCTAATTATTGCTTAAGAATACGGGTGAAAACTGTCTATAATGAAGTTGATTGACTCTCTCACAAAAAACAATGCACAGCATGCACCTCACTGGCACACTTTTTTTTTTTTTTTTTTTTAAATATAAACTCACCTCAGTTGCCTTGCTATTTTCCCGAGGCGTCAACATGTATTCTTCAAAAATTTGGTTGAACATTTCACAGAGTGTGCATGTCCCCTTGTCATTTATCTTGGCCTTTTCTGTTGTGGACAATCTACTTGCTAGTCACTTGTTCAATCTGACCTTGTAGTAGTACCGTTAACCTGAATGATATTAATATAGGAGTGGACATGAGGTTAGGTTGGATTTCCTATCACAGATTACTTACCACTGACAAAACTCATTAGGGATTTTCAAAAATTGTCTTTGTCTACAGCTTTAAAAATCCCATCAAGTAAAAATAGCATTTCTTTGTGGAAACAGACTTCATACCATTGAGGAGCAGGTTAATCATAATTCTGAGAAAAGTATTTGAAGTGTTATAATGTTAACATTTAGAATTAAATAGTTCAAATTGATGCTTATTCAAAACTATAATTTAGAATGTTTTCAACTAAGGAAGACAGGTCATAAGTGCTTAATTTTGAACACCCCAGTGAATGCAGAAATGAAATTTAGGCCAGTTCTTTAGAACCTTTGGAAGACAGGGTCAGAGGTGTAATAAACATGCACAATAACAGCCAAGTACAATTGTGCATAGTCGATAGCAGTTTATCCCATCTAATACTCAAGATGATCTATAGTTGCTTAGAACCCACTGCCTTGTAACCTTATTACATATCCATGTTGTTGCTATTGGTTAATAATCAAGAGAATTTAAACAGGGCAAGAAATTTTATTTAATTCACTTTCACGCATGAAAAACATGATTTACATTTAAGCCACATTCATACTACTGGTAATTCCAGGGGCTGCAGACAGATCTATACTAATAAAAGGCAAAGCCCTCACTGACTCACTCACTCACTCACTCACTCTACACGTGACGGTCATAACGGTCGACAACGTCCGCCATGTTGAACTTTCTTATTTATAGCCCCATCTTCACGAAATTTGGTAGGCGGCTTCCCTGCGCTAACCGAAACCGATGTACGTACTTATTTCGATGGTATGATGCCACTGTTGGCCGCCATATTGAGCTTTCCAACGTCACTAATTTTCCAACTTCCCGTGTAGGTAGAAGGCTGAAATTTGGTACTTGAAATATCTATCTATCTATCTATCTATCTATCTATCTATCTATCTATCTATCTATCTATCTATCTATCTATTTCGGTGGTATGATGCCACTGTCGGCCGCCATATTGAACTTTTCAATGGTCTTTGTTACTTATGGGCCCATCTTCAAGAAATTTGGTACGCGGGTTCCCAACGCTAACTGAATCCTACTTGCGTACATATATACGTCCATAGCCTGCAGCTCGGTCACCGTGTGAGGCGGCGTTGGGTCCCCCATCCCAACGCCTCCCATGTTGTTGGCTGCCTTTCTATATAAGGCCGTCCGTCGCTCAAGTCTCTACATTCCCTTCCTTGCTTCGCCATGGGATTCATGTCTCCCTTTTGATAACTACAGCCTTTTTATTTAATCCACGGCTTCTCCGCTGTTTTATTGTTTGTTTATTACGGTTATAGTTATTGTGTAGGTATTTTAGACTTACTTTACATTGTTCAGGTACCCATTTCCTTTATCATTCCAACCGTACCCCTATTAACATGTCTATCGAGCTGATCACCATCGATCAAAGAACTGTCACTTAACGAGTGGTTTCCATGCCCGGAGATGGCACCTACCTTTTCCATTCTCTTTGTTTACATATTGCGTGGCCATATCAGGCTCACTCTTGATATCCAGAGGAACATTGTGTATAACTTATGTATTAACATAACTTATGTATTGAATGACTGGGACAGGTTCAAGGTGTGGACTAATGACGGTACAGGAGATAATTATTCTACACAGGAGCACTAGAAGAGTGAAATGCTTAAGCCCTTCACCTATGCATCTGCATGTGAGTTGATGGCTGCCGGTGAATTGTTCTGTTGTCGCTTTCATGTGTACCGAAATGGCCAAATATTTTACACCTTTTGACAACCGCCAATGCCTCTTAAACATCTTAGATTGACAGGTGACAATTTCAGTAGTGGACACTTTGATGTTTATGAATGTTTAAACTCTCAAAAGCTGGATGTGAAGTTATCGATGATAACGGTTGTATACTTACAACGCTTGACAGATGCTGAATGTCTCTTCAACACAAGTCCTACAAATACTGTCGTAATTGAAACAAACCATGAAACTCAAACCGATTATGACAGCAGTCATCCAAGCTGTGAGATTTGAAACAAGATTACTGTTCATACGGCCAACTGTACGTTGCATGCTCAAGAGTCAGCTCAGCACACAACTTGGTCATATTAGAACCGGAGGGCCGAACTCACAATGTGGTATACAGAGATCCTTAACAAAAAATGTAGTGGTATATTTTCTATTAGTTTAAAAAGGTTTAATTTTCTTCTAAATAAAAATTTTAAGGCAGTACTTCGCCACTGCGAAGCGCGGGTATTTTGCTAGTCTAGGATAATTCATCTGATTAACCAATTCGTCTATCCATTTTCCTTTTCAGGCTTGTAGGGCAGCCAGAGTCTGTCCTACCAATCATTAGGTAAAAGGTAGGGCCAAGACCTGGTCAGAGTGTCAGTCCACTGCAGGGTGTCACTTGATTAAATTAGAGTTAATTATGAGGAAAAGAACATGAATACATAATAAATTCTGAAATTAATTGCAACAAACAATATACAGTACATAGTGTCAAAAGGATCAAGATTCAGGAACACTGACATTTAATATAGTATTTTTAGTTTTTTTTATTAACTGGCAAGGATTGTAAAGAAATTTTTTTTTAGGTACTATTGCCTTAAATATTTTTTGAAAACTGTGACACTAGAATACTCTTCAAAGAACTCTTGGCTTATCTTTATAGTACCTGATATTTAGAGTACAATTTTCCAAAGAGTTGGCACAGTCAACAGGGTGTATGGTTTTTTTTGCTTAGACCTAAAAAAAACTGACTTTTAGAAAGTTCCTTTAGTCAACACTTTTCATTGGTGTAACTCCTGTTCAATTCTTCTCATTTTTTTAGGCTTTTATGATGGTATATGACATTCCAGATGCATTTGGAGAAATACTTGGCTCCCTGGTTTTCTCAGAATCGTTCTTGGAATCCTGTTTATCTGTAAATGAGCTAGGCAAGTAATTGCGGACAATTATTATGGCTCCCCTAACTTTGTTTTGTTTTACTTTTTCATACAGATGTATCTGAAAATACCCTTACATTTTATTCAAATAATGCATCTTTTTAAAATATCTTTTTTTCATCCATACATATTAGTTAGCAGTGGAACAAAAAAAACCATGCCAAGAACTAAATTTCTTTTTTTATCCATCCATCCATCCATTTTCCAACCCGCTGAATCCGAATACAGGGTCACGGGGGTCTGCTGGAGCCAATCCCAGCCAACACAGGGCACAAGGCAGGAACCAATCCTGGGCAGGGTGCCAACCCACCACAGGACACACACAAACACACCCACACACCAAGCACACACTAGGGCCAATTCACCATCGCCAATTCACCTAACTTGCATGTCTTTGGATTGTGGGAGGAAACCGGAGCGCCCGGAGGAAACCCACGCAGACACGGGGAGAACATGCAAACTCCACGCAGGGAGGACCCGGAAGCGAACCGGGTCTCCTAACTGCGAGGCAGCAGCGCTACCACTGCGCCACCGTGCCGCCCCTCTTTTTTTATTATACTAAGATATTTCGAAAGTCAAAATTATTGGAATCCTATAGAAGTTGTAACAAATATTTATCTTGTCCTGATCCTTTTGTGTTTATACACACGTGGACAAAATTGTTCGTACCCTTCAGTCAATGAAAGAAAAACTCAAAATGGTCACAGAAATAACTTTAATCTGACAAAAGTAATAATAAATAAAAATTCTATGAAATTTAACTAATAAAACTCAGACATTGCTTTTCAACCATGCTTCAACAGAATTAATTAAAAAAAACTCATGAAACAGGCCTGGACAAAAATGATGGTACCCCTAGAAAAGACTGAAAATAATGTGACCAAAGGGACATGTTAATCCAAGGTGTGTCCACTAATTAGCATCACAGGTGTCTACAATCTTGTAATCAGTCAGTGGACCTATATATAGGGCTCCAGGTAGTCACTGTGTTGTTTGGTGACATGGTGTGTACCACACTCAACATGGACCAGAGGAAGCGAAGGAAAGAGTTGTCTCAGGAGATTAGAAAGAAAATTATAGACAAGCATGTCAAAGGTAAAGGCTATAAGACCATCTCGAAGCAGCTTGATGTTCCTGTGACTACAGTTGCACATATTATTCAGAAATTTAAGATCCATGGGACTGTAGCCAACCTCCTGGACTGGCGCAGGAGGAAAATTGATGACAAATCAAAGAGACGGATAATACGAATGGTAACAAAAGAGCCCAGAAAAACTTCTAAAGAGATCCAAGGTGAACTTCAAGCTCAAGGAACATCAGTGTCAGATCGCACCATCCGTCGTTGTTTGAGCCAAAGTGGACTTCATGGGAGACGACCAAGGAGGACACCATTGTTGAAAACAAATCATAAAAAAGCCAGACTGGAATTTGCCAAACTACATGTGGACAAGCCACAAAGATTCTGGGAGAATGTCCTATGGACAGATGAGACAAAATTGAACTTTTTGCCAAGGCACATCAGCTCTATGTTCACAGACGGAAAAATGAAGCATATCAAGAAAAGAACACTGTCCCTTCTGTGAAACATGGAGGAGGCTCTGTTATGTTCTGGGGCTGCTTTGCTGCATCTGGCACAGGGTGTCTTGAATCTGTGCAGGGTACAATGAAATCTCAAGACTATCAAGGGATTCTAGAGAGAAATGTGCTGGCCAGTGTCAGAAAGCTTGGTCTCAGTCGCAGGTCATGGGTCTTGCAACAGGACAATGAACCAAAACACAGCTAAAAACACCCAAGAATGGCTAAGAGGAAAACATTGGACTATTCTAAAGTGGCCTTCTATGAGCCCTGACCTCAATCCTATTGAGCATCTTTGGAAAGAGCTGAAACATGCCGTCTGGAAAAGGCACCCTTCAAACCTGAGACAACTGGAGCAGTTTGCTCATGAGGAGTGGGCCAAAATACCTGCTGAGAAGTGCAGAAGTCTCATTGACAGTTACAGGAATCGTTTGATTGCAGTGATTGCCTCAAAAGGTTGTGCAACAAAATATTAAGTTAGGGGTACCATCATTTTTGTCCAGGCCTGTTTCATGAGTTTATTTTTTAAATAATTCTGTTGAAGCATGGTTGAAAATCAATGTCTGACTTTCATTGGTTAAATTTCATAGAATTTTTATTTATTATTACTTTTGTCAGATTAAAGTTATTTCTGTGACCATTGTGAGTTTTTCTTTCATTGACTGAAGGGTACCAACAATTTTGTCCACGTGTGTGGTTATCACAAGTGTCTTCAATCTTGAAATCACTCATTCAACCAGTTTAAATGGGAAGAAAAACTTGATAAAATGTATTGTTTCACACTAAACATATGAAAGAGAAGGAAAAACAAAATGTTGTCTGAGGAAGCATGACAACAACAACATGAATTTATATAGCACGTTTTCATACAAGTCCGGCTGGCCTGGGAACGCCTTGGGATTCTCCTGGAAGAGCTGGAAGAAGTGGCCGGGGAGAGGGAAGTCTGGGCTTCTCTGCTTAAGCTGCTACCCCGCGACCCGACCTCGGATAAGCGGAAGAGGATGGATGGATGGTTTTCATACAAATGATGTAGCTCAAAGTGCTTTACAAGATGAAGAAAGATAAAATATAAAAATTAGGTAATACTAATTAACAAAGAATAAAGTAAGGTCCAATGGCAAGGGAAGACAAAAATCGAAATCTGTAGGATTTCTGAGGCCATGAGACCGCTCAGCCCCCACTAGTCATTCTACCTAGCATAAATGATCTGAATCAGTCCTCATGGTTTTCAGGCTTCATGTGGAAGAATTAGACAGTGATGGTCATGTGGACATCTGGCCTTCAATCCATCAATGTAGGGACTGCATGGTGCTTTGATCAGGTGGTGGTGGCGCAGATTACCACCACAGAAAACCAGTAAAAGAACAGCAGAGACAGGCAGTAACATCCTGGTATGGTCAACATAAAGGTTACAAGACCATCCCCAAGGTGGCTTCTGTTTCTTTGACCACTATTATCAAGAAGTTTAAGGCTTATACAACTACAGTTGGCATCCCAGTCCATGGGCTCACAAAGAAAATTGACCCAAGATTGAACAGAGCAGCAAGCCATATTCGGTCCTTCAGTGTCTGGATGAAAACAGGTTCCATGATAGAAGACCTAGAAAGACCCCGGCTTTAAGAGAGAAACACAAACAGTCTTTGAAATTTTGCATTATTCACAATTTGTTCTGGCATTCACACTCATGCAAGTACGGCGTAGAAAACTTTGGACCATTCTAAAATGGCTTACTATGATTCAAATCAGGATTCCTTTCTAACAATTGAGGAAAGAGCTAAAATTTAGGAGTAGGAGAACTGAAGAAGAATAGGTCAGATGACCAGTCAAGAAGTGTAGAAATCTCACTCAGAACTGCAGAAAGCAATTGATGGCAGTTGCCTTTGATATAAAATATTGGCAACCTTAACCCAATGTTTCTGTCCATGCCCTTTTCCTTAAATTAATATGTTTAGTAATAAATCAAAAGTAGAGTCCCCGTTAAATGTGATATAAAAATACCAGTTTCACCTTAGTTCAGAGAAAATCTACCTTTTTCTTTAATGTTAATAATGTATACTAGCATTTTCAGTAATGTTTGCACCATGTCAAGACAACTGAAAGCAGTTAAAAGAAATCTTTTAAAGCAGAGTAGAGAAATTTTCAGTAAACATTTGGTAAAATTATTGGGCTTAAGCTGTCATTCTAGAGCTGCTGACTGGGGTTCCTTAAAGGACATGTAATTTTATCTTTGGAGTACAGATATTTTTGAAGTACGGAATTGTTTTCTGAATGTGAGGATGTTTGCCTCAGAATTAAAGCAAAAAGTGTCTGAGACACAAGTGCCTAAATAGATCTTGGGATGAGCTTCTTTACTTTAGAAATTTGAGAAGTTATGGGCCTTTTAATATGCTTACAAAGTTTTACAACATTTAAAAGATTCCTTAATTTTTTATTATCATTTTTCTGTTACTCCCTGCAGATGGCAGTATTTCCACAGAAAGTTCTTACACTATCCTGACTGCTTCAATTCCTCGCTTTGTCTCATGGATGGTGAGCATTGAATAATGAATACCTTAACAAACGTATACTCTGTATAGTATTTGAAAGCTGCAGTATATTTTTCTGGCTACTATTATGTGTTTTTTTTTTCTTTTTGACGATCAATTACCCTTGTACCGATAGGACTGCTGCTCTTTAACCTTTAGTATTAACGGTGTGATTTATTATGCTTTAATTTGTTTTATGCTTGTAACACTCTTTAGTAATGTGGTAATTTTTATTCCATATAATATCTATCAATATATTGTTTTAAGGTTAACTTTTGCAAAAGCTCTCAATTTTGATTTTATTTCTATTCTCATGGTGATTATCATATTTTCTTTGAATGCTTGTATGTTTTGTTGTAACCCCTCTGAGCTTCAGTCTGAAGTTGGGACATCACAATATAATGCAGCATTCATTACTCTGAATACTTTTTACCGGTTTTATTTTATTTTTTTAGATATTTATATTTTGATCAGTTGTTATTTTCTCCTAATTTAGGCTGAAGATAGTGATATACAATTATCAGAAAAAGCACAACAGCTATTGAAGGTAAGCTTGCCAAGTTTTCAGCCTAAAACGCTAATAGCTGGAGCACTGTGTCCTCTGTGGGAATTTCTTGGCTAACATTCAAGACTTCTGTTACTAAATGTGGTGTGTGGGAGTTGGTGATAGGTATCTGTCGTTGGCAGATAGATTGAGCACAGCCGCTTAGCACGGACAATAAAGGGCTTTAGCTTGGCATTTCATTTGTTGCTATTTTCTGTAATAGCTTAATACTTCAATTTATATAACTGTCATGGGGCTTAAAGGAACAGTTTGTCAGTGTAGATATTCTTTGAAATGTTACTGTAGCCTATCAGTATCACTTGCCACACGGACAAGACTTAGTTTTCCACGTATTTTCACTACTGCTGGACATATGGAGGCTTGTTAAAGCGATAACAGGGATTGATAATTGAAAATTTCATTTCAACCACTGACTCAAGAGTTTAATAACTAACACCTGCTTGCATATTGTTGCATAATTTTTTAGGTGATGATTTGTCTTGGTAGGATGATTAGAATTATTTGCCTTTTGTACTTGAAATACATTCTCTGTCTTTACAAAATAAGAAAATCTATGATTTCATTCTGCTCCTTGTATAATTGCACATAGACTTATTCGATGTCCTGGGTTGACTCCTACATTTGCATCCTTTTCTTTGATAACAGGTTGTAACTACCTTTCACCCTGAAATTGGATTAGGTAGAATCAGTAAATGGCTGTCTGGAAAAATGTTTTCTTTCTTCTAAGTTTATCTTAATAAAGATAAAATATTAGCGGAATGTAATTGTCATGTAAGAATTTTTCTGAAATTTCTCTGATGCTAATCATTATTCTTTGATCGTGTTAAAAATGTTTTAATGTAAAAGTACTAAACCTAATTGATGATCTTTTAGTAAGTAATATTGGTAAAAATGGAAATGAATTTTAAAATGAGGCCTAGTTTTATAGAAATAATGTCTTTCTTAATTTATTGATATTTTTTTTAAGAATATTTACCCCAAAATCTTAAATAAATTTATTGCTAATTTGTTTTATTTTCCCCAGTTTATTTGTACAGTGCTCCTGAAGTCATTATAGTTAAATTCAATGGTCCATAGTTGCCTTTAAATTAAATGTTCACATATCCCCACCAGTCCTTTAAAATCAAGTCTTTCGGCAGTATGTGCTCTTGTAGAATATTCATACCTAAAATGAAGCTGTGAATAGTCAGTCACTGATTTGATGGGCCCATGTTGAATTCTGAATATAAAATTAGGGTTAGTGTTAGCGGAAGTGCTCTGCGAAAGTGGCTCATGGAGGGGATTTTTCATGATGGCATACAGTTTTGCCATCATCTTCTTTTCCACAGTAGTTTCCAGCATTTCAAGGGTTTGGCCTGTGATAGAGCAGGCTTTCCTGATTAGTTTGTTCAAGCATTCTGCTTCTTTTGAGCTCAGGTTGCTTCCCCATAGGACACTACACTGGCTACTATTACGTGTTTTTGTTGTGTATATGTTTTTTTTTTATTACATTCAACATTTTAATTATTTTATTTATTGAATGGCTAATGTTTTATGCCTTTTCTCTTACCTATTTATGGAGCACGTTGATTTGCCTTTTTATGTATTAATGATGCTATATAAATAAACTTTATTATTATCATTATTAACTTTGTTTGCTGCCAAGCAATGGCTATGGTGCTGCTACCATCCTTTGCCCTTCACCCATAATTATTTATCTGAGCAATGAATAAATGCACATTATGCTCATTAACACAACTTACTTTCCCTCTTGCCACCCTACTATTATTGTATTTTAAATAAAATTGGTTATTGGCAAACCACAATTTTGTTTTGGCTCTGAATATGTGGCCATGTGACCTGCCTCAGTCAGTATACATAAACTTAACAGAACCAACTAAATCTGTCACTTTGCTGGCTTTGCCTGGTACTGTAATATTTAATTAGTTTCTGTTAACTTAAAGTAGGCACAACACATTTGTTACAGTCATAAAGGCACACTAGTGCTTTTACTTAGGTAGACATAAGAGTAAAGCATAAATGACTCCATTTATACTCATTTATTTTCTACATGTATATGATGGAATGTGTACCTAGTAAATGGATAACATCCTGGTATGGCACCTGCTTAGCTCAGGACTGCACACATACCAGAGGATTGGTGAAGATGGCACTGATTACTCCTGATACACATCTAATTTCTGTCTAGGATGGCACATGTATAACTGTAGAAATATAAACACTATTATTAAAGACCTTTGTCAATCTGCACATTCACTTTTCAGTATTAGTATTTACTCTGCTAGACATGCTCAGACATGCAAATATGACTTTCATTGTGTTGTGTATACATGGCATTAAAGTTGAACCTGAGTTGGCCGGTGGTGTAATTTTAGATTATTTTGTGTAGTTTTTCTGTAGAGTGGTGCTGTAATTTAACAGGACAGGTTGATTTCTACATTGTGATGAATAATGCATGGATCAGCCCCTTTTATTTAACTTGCTGTCTAAATATCCAGAAAATTCCTCACAATATATGAAAAAATATGGAGTTCTGTTGGCATCTTTGTTCATAATTAATACAGATATTGCAAAAACAACAAGTTGAGCAAAGGAGTCTGGATAGATTTACGAAAATGTGCAATTGAGTATGCATGCAATAAAATCCTGTCCTTCAGATAATGTTCTCCTCCACTTAAATAAAAACACATTTTCCTCTTAAATATGCTTTTATAAAATACATGTGAATTTTTTAGCTTCAGAATGCATAAAAGGTATACACACTTAAATTTAATATATTAAAAAGTTTCTCATTTTCTTGAATTAAAATAACAGAACACCATAATCTTAATCTATCCATTATCCTAATCTGAATCTATTTATGCTATTCTGAAATAATACATAGAAAAAGGCAGGCAGTGTGGTGTAGTGGTTATGGCTTTGGACTTCAAGCCTTGAGGTTGTGGGTTCAGATCCCACTACTGACACTGTGTGACAATTAGCAAGTCAATGGAACCAATTGTATAAATGCTGTAAGTTGCCAAATAAGTAAATGTAAAAAAAACACTGTTTCCTTTTTAAAACAATATACTATTCTGAGAAATAGTAAATTACAATAACTAACCACATGGTTTACTTTCTCTGTAATCAATGTACTACTAATGGAGTTTTACTAGAAATATATGAGACCAAGTTTATATCATAGTATTATGAGTTAAGCACTTGCTATCTTACAACATAAGAGCAGAGGCAACAACTACCCCGAAATTACACTTAAGAAGTACTGAAAAAAATGTTACTTACACCATGTGATCTATAGTGAAGAACAAGAAAACGTTTTAATCAAGCTTTCGTGGAAAGCAGGGATTTAAAAAAAAAAACAAGCTTATTTTAGAATGACGGTCAAATAGTGTTAAAATATCTCATGTCACTCTTGTTACATAATCCACATCTCAGTTTTCTAGTCATGTTCACAAAGTACAAAACACATTATCTTTTGCTAAAATATTATTGAATAAAAGCTTCTGGAAAAATCAGCAACAGGTATAAAAAAGAAGTACTGTTTAAATGGGATTGAGCTTTTGAAGTAAAGATAATAGGGCTCTTGACCATTAATCATAAAGAAGAAGCAGATGAGATCAAGTAAGCTACTATTGGTATTTTCATAAGGCAAAACACTATTTTATGTATTCACCAAAATTACCATTTTTTTCTTTTTTATTTTATTTTTATAAATGTTCTTGGATTTATGTCAGTCAGCTGGTGTGAAAATCACCCCCGAAAAAATGATTTCTTACTCTGCTATAAATAATGTTACTGAATAGCATAATGTCATCTCATGTGACTAACACCTTACTAATTTTAAAAGTTAACTTTGGTATTTTTTGAGGTGTTTTTCTGGTATGGTTCAAAGTAGATCTTCCAACTCTGCGACTTGCAGAACCCGAGTTTGCAACATATCCTCTCTGGCTGTACAGCAGCATTATTCCAGTACAGATGGCATCACGACCAGGTTCTGCATAAATTCACTGAAATACTGGAGGTTTACAGATTGGAAGCAAAAGGGCCAGTAAGGTAACTTCACAGCAACTGATACAGTTTGTCATGCAAGGGTGCAAAGCCAAAAACAGCAGCACAAGGATGTGGTCCCTTCTATTACCTGGAGGAAAATGGACCATGATTGCTGACCATGACCGTTACCTGAAGTTCCCACTAGTGATCATCCCAACCTATTTACGCCCAGACATCATGCTCTGGTTCACCATTACTTTAACGGTCATCATGGCTGAATTGACTGTTCCATGGGAAGACAAGAAAGACACCTCCTCAGGTTTCTCTTAAATTGTAATAAGTTCCCATTTAAAAGACTGGTATGTCTCCCAGTTTCACAGAACTAGTCATTCACAGTTCAAATGTATAGTATGTCTTTAAAAAGAAAGCAAAGTTGGAAGTACCTTTAAATTACTTAATTGGTGCATGCATGCAGGTGTAATTGACTCCTGAATTGTGTTGGTGTGACATCGTCAGGCAGCACAATATTTGTAGAAAGTGTTTAATATGAGTGCAGAATGTTGATATAGTAAGTGTAAATTTACATATCAGCTATGTAATTGATTTTGAGAAAGTAGGGAAGTTTTATGACTTGGGCAACATGTTGAGTATAGATGGAGGTTTGGGCACAGAAGTGATAATAAAGGTAAGATTTGCATGTAAGGAGATATGAAAAAAGTGAATCTTAACCCAAAAGATGTCTGGGGCCACAGAGCACAGAGGAAAATAATTTTGGGCAATGACTATCCTGAGTAAACTCATAAAAGTACCTCCAGTCCAGGGTTGTGGAAGGGTGAAGACAATCTTGTCCTCCACTGGCAAAGCTGGACAGTATGCCAGTCTTGTAGGGTGTAGTTATGTACACACTATGCACGTTTATTTCTTTTTCCTTTCATACTTTACTGCTTTAAAGCCAATAGATCATGAATATTTAGGGCAATATATGAGCAAATTATAGCTATGTATATTTAAAGTTCTAATATTACTTCAGTTCAGGGCTGGCTCACTCCAACAAACTTTAAAACTAGGATTATTCCAAATGTATGTCTTAGGTAAATATTGATGCATTTTTTTAAAATTATTATTTCTTTAACTTCTTATGGACTTATTTTGTTGAATGGCATGACAGTGAATGCTACACAGATATTTTGCTGTTTTATTGTTGGAGCCCATGAAAATGCAGTTGAATTTTGTTATAAAGGCTTTACATTTAAAAATAATTAAAAGCTAAATAAACTGTCTGAACTGTACGATTTGTACAGTTGTACAATTGTACAGTACAAAATGTGAAGATTTTTTAAAGGTGAGGAAATAATACATTGTTTGGAAAACTGATGGCTCTAGACAGCTTTTAACATCTTTGTTTATAAATATTTAACTCAGTTTAATTGTAAGTTTTTATTTTCATGTATTTGGATTAAATAAATGTGAAATGTTTACCAATTTTATTATGTTGAAATCTTTATCTTCAGATGATGGGTTATTTACTTCCCCATGTCAAATAGTTCCAAGTACCTCAGGGTCTTGTTCACATGTGAGAGAACTGTTTGTAATTTTCACCAAAGATTGTGTGCAGGGGCAATGCTTTTTGGACATTTACTGCACCATGGTGGTGAAGTACGAATTAATTCCTTGGCCAAAGCTTTTTATTTATTAGTCGGTCTACAGTGCCATCCTCTGCTGCTATGTAGCTCTCAAGCTGTGGTAATTACTTATAGAATGAGATAGCAAGCATAAGCAGCAGCCTCGTTCGTGTTAAGGTGAGGAACTGGGCCATGTTAGAAGCAGTTATACTAGAACCACTTCTTCAGAGTCAAAGTAACCAGTTGAAATGTTTTGGATGTTTGGTTGGAATGTCCCCATGACACTTCACATGAGGGAGGTACAAGGCAAGCCTGACCTAGAGAAGACAGGGCACACTGGAGAGATTATATCTCTTAGGACATTGTCTCATAATCCTGGAAGATAATCCTGTTGCTGAAGATCGGGTTGGCCTGTTCAGCCTAGTTCAGGATACGCATTTTGAAAATGAATAAATGACATGTTCTAAACTGGATAATAATTGGCTAAACATTTTAGGAACACTATTATTCATTGATGCCTAGTTATACAACCCACTACTCAAATATTGCTTCGTTTGCCAGCATCTCCATCACTATGCATACCCATAAAAATGTTTTTAAAAAAATAAACCAGTTAATGCAAACCTGTTTCTTTCTGTTAGGGAGAAAATGAGGAAGATGAATGCTATCTTGGAAGGTCCCTTTCTGTTGGAGAGTCTGCTTTAATTTATTCAAGCAGTCTTCTGTCTAGTCTGGAAGAAGGTAAGTGGTTAATTACTATTGAAAGAACTGGAATAGTAGTATTGAGGATATTACGTTTGTTTTGACATGTCATATGACAGTTAAAACAGAAGCTTTTCAACATGAAAATCAAAGGTTTGCTTATTGACAATTTACCTGGCACATGAACACAAAATGCAGTCTTTTTTCTAGAGAGCCACTAGTGTATTTCATGCATCAATTCTCATGTGTTCATTATGAATGAAGCATAGTACTTTGTGTAATCCATTGCCTTCACAGAAGTGAAATGACTTGGCAGAATTAGCACAATCTAACCTTTTTATTAATCTAGTTCACATGATTAATCTGACTGTTTGTCTTAAGAAATTTGTGCTAAAATGGAGGAACATGAAAAAGTTGAAGAGTGCATGTTACTTCCTTGGAGATATTCAAAATCTGTGTGAAGTCCATTTGAAAAATAGCTACAGAGGCTTATCCTCACAAGGAAATTTAGGGAGTCCTGTCTAAAAGTACATTTACAGAGAGTCTTTTTATGAGACAAAGGAGTACAAAAACTGCAAGAACTGCTGACAATAGCAACATATCTCAACAGAGAAAATCATAAGAGTGTTAGTAGAGTGGCACAGATGTTGCCTTTAGCTGATTAAAGCTTATTTTGGAGTTTTGACACTAGAACCACCGATAGACAGTATAACAGAGGTGATGCCAGCCCAGCATGAGAAGTAGAGAAATACATAGCCTATAGAAGTTGTATTACAGTAAATGCCCACTTATGAACAGAGCTGGTTGCTGCTGAAATAGTGAACATTCAAAGTTTGTATGTAGTTTCACATAGCAGCAATTGCTGCTGGAACTGTAAAACATTACCTATTGCCAAGTTCTCAGTAATCAAATGCTGTTACAAGAGGATCATTACCAATGTCATCTGGAGAGATGCATTTTAGTAAGGGTTTTTAATGAGAGATAGAGGCTAAGGAACAGAGGAACTGTCAGTAAATACTGTATTCAGCCTGGACAATTGTAGAACACAATTTTGCTTCGCAAATGCATATATAAAATGTTTGTGAAGAAGTAACTGTGACTTAAAAAATACCAAACTTCTCCTATAAAATCTACCAAATACATCCTCTTTGAATAAACATAGGTTTTGATTTTGGGTAACATTTTATGTTTCTAAGATATGTATACAAGTACAAAAGGAAGCTAGAAATGGTTTTTGTCACTGATTCTGTTTTTCCTGGATTAAGTACGCATTCTGTTCCTTGTTTATAGATGGTGTTGTCAGTGTAGTTTTCATGCAAATACGGAAGTAAAAAACCGGCACAAAACCACTCATATCTAAAGCAGTTTGATGTGGTGTAAGTTAGAGCCATATAATATTAGCAATGCATGTGTTGTTTTATTCGCAAACTGCATAGTGTAGGAATGCATAGCTCTTGTATAGCGAGGCATGGTGGTGCTAACTTCTTTATGGATCTAGTGTCCTGAATTTGAATCTGTTGCCCAGTCATTGTTTGTGTGGTGTATGCACATTCTGCCTGAGTGAACATGTGGTTTCCTCCCACATTCCCAAATATATTTGGAGTTTAGGTGGATTGTTGATTCCAAATTTTTCTGATTTTGAGAGTATGGATGGGTACGTGCAACAGTACATATAAAATGATATTTTATTTATCTAAATCTTGAAAAAAGTGTTACTTAGGCCAAGGCTCAACAAACCGAAGGCCAAGTAGACGTATCTGTCTCACACATATTTGGTAACACCCGTACTTGCACAGGCAATTACATATAGAAAACCAAACACACAGAGCACTGACTTTTTTGTAAGTTAGTCTACCACTACATGCAACTAATAAGGGCAATGAAATAATACCACTGATGCATTTTAGGTTAATGTTTGTGTATAGTGAGGTGTTCTCCAAAGTTAAGTAAAACAGCACAAAGGTTGTAGAATGATACTACAAGGTAAAACCACAAATGTACAAAGGCAGATGTTAAACCACAGAACTTATTTTTTTGTTTTACCAAACAGTGTTATTTTCTTGTTAATTATATCAATATTTTATTATGTAACAATGCCTTGGTTATTTTTTTATTATGTAAAACATATGCCTTAATAACTTACATTCTTATGTAGGAGCAAACTTGTCTGGATAGGGACCAAGTACTCGAATCACTTTTAACAGTAATTGTAGCACAAAGAAAATTACTTACAGTAACTACTGCCTGGAGGTGAATGGCTACCACTGTAAGAGACCCACAGTGAGGTGAAGAACACAGCTGGACTTCCTTTAAAAAGGCAGAATCTCTCAAAATCTGTATACAATTGTTCTAAAAATTGTTTTCCAATATGTGCGCAATCTGGAAACTCAAATCAATAACATTCTTGAAAATTCACATATTTAGTAAGTGTTCAGGCTTTTCTTAAAGTTTGTAACAATGCCCCCTGATCCTGTTTTAAACTGTAAAACTGACACTTTTTAGTATATATAACAAATGTTTAATTTTAAAACACAGTTTACCCTGGAAAATTAAGTTCTAACATTATTGTCAAAAAATTATTGACTTGAGAAATACTAGGCTTATCCTTTAATTACCATGGACCCCTCGTTTCATTAAGAAGTAAATCAGTGACAAGGAATAAGATCCATGTATCCCATTTATTTTAAATCTGTTTGCCATTAAGCTTTATATTCTGTGGATTTCTCCACTAAATTGGGGTAAATGTTTGTAACATCTCTTCAATATTATTTAGTTGTTCCCTTCACACTAACTACAGTGAAACCACATAACTGATTACTATGATTTAAGATTACCCTGTTAAATTGTTATTGATAATCTCCCTCATGTGATCTTAGTTTTTCAAAATGAAAGATGGGAATGATGTTCTCTTCATCAATGTTGGTAGAATGAGTTGTGACCCAGTAAGTTTTTAGCACATTTGTTAATTTATATTTGACATGACATATATTTTTAAAAGTTCTATAAAAGATCAGTACTATTTCTTTTTCATTTTTTATATTTTGCAATTAACTGTTTATCCTTATTATTTTAATTGTTAATATGCAATAACATAGATATGACATTTAAAGCATATTGCTATTTTTCCTGATTTTAGGTAAAATCAGCTTCTTTTCCAAGGGAATTCTCTTTGTAAGTTCCCATTTTGGCAGCATCACACTTCCCATGTCATTGCTGAACAATTTAACCTTTTATGATGGGGTAAGTTGCATTTCATATGTTTATTTGTGTCATGGTTTGTTGAGCATGAGCTATTATTTAAGGAATTCAGGTTAAAACCAAACATGTGGCTCACAACATAATCATAAATGTACAATATTATCAATTAAGTTGTAATAACATACTAATAATAGACTTGGGTAGCACTATGGGGGTAAATCTTGTGTCTGCATTGCTTTTTTATATTATGGTAACCCTAATACCTACCCACCAAAAATCACGGGCACAAAATAAATATTTTTCCATGCATTTCATTTGTTGTTCTTAACTGGCTCACTGCTGTCATTATCTGATCATTTGACATCAAGTTAATGCATTTGTCTCTTTGTTTAAGCCTTCATAAACCCTCTGACATCTCTGTTGAATTTCTTTTGAAAATCCTTTCATTCAGCAACACCTTCCATTTAAAATGATAAACACACATAAGGAAGGATAACAAGCAAAAAGACCAGTATTGGAAGTACCTGAGGGTAAAGGGCAAAATGCCTCCAAATTAATCCATGTTGCCACATAAAACACTAGCAAAAAGTGTGCAATATTAGTATTAATTTATTATCAATGCTGTCAGTATCTTTGACATTGCAAATCCATCGAATATTATCCTCCTCCCAACCTTACCCTGCTTCACATGCTAGCTGCAAAAGTGCTGTTGTTCATAAACTGGAGCTTTGTTGTACAGATTGCTACTGTGAAATATCATGCAAACAAGAAGAACAGTAACACCACCAGCAGCCCAGTGCCCATCTCTTTATCATGTAAGGCAACAATTTATTTTAGTTTCATTGTTCTCTATGCACAGCTTTGTTTTTCAAGCCACAGACTTGAAATGTAGTACAAAGTGGCTTCTCACCATAAATTATGTTTCTGACATAAAATGCTGGCCTTGCATTTGAGGGGGGATGATCAACTTGGGAATAGCATGTGCGGCAAAAATTCTAAAATGTGACCAATCAACAGAGAAACAATGCTACCATGACTGTTGTTGTAGTGTAATGGTAATCTGCTGTAGTAATGTTTCTAAAATGTTTTTATTGTAAATTATGTGTTGGTGTGCTTTCCTAATTATTCTAGTACTGAAGAAGTTTCTTAGCCTTTTGTACCATTAGTAGAATCTGAATTAAATGGAGACTGACAAATTACAAAATGTATTACCTCACTAAGCAGCATTGTCTGAATTAGTAATTAAAAATAATAAATCAGTAAAATACTACTACTATATTTGTTGTCTAATATTATTAATAACATGGTATTGTAAAATCTAAAACTGAAAACTTGAAACTTTATTAAATTTAGTTCAATAATTAAATGGCTGCTTTAGTGTTATACAGTATGAAAATTATTTTATAATTGATCATAACAAAGTTGCTTAATAAGTGAGTAGGTAGGTGGATACCAGTGGATTTTGAGTATGTATGTCATACAATTTGGAGAGTACATTAATAAGAACAAATATTTTAAGAGGTTTTGTATGTCATACAATTTGGAGAGTACATTAATAAGAACAAATATTTTAAGAGGTTTTGAACATCAGCATTATATAGGACAGCAGCTTTGCTGACATTATATCAGGAATAGCATGGAATGGAATTTTCACAAATATGTCCGGAATAAGTAAACCTCCAAAAACACCTAGCCAAAACCTGCCCTGGGGTCAGAAGCAGATAATCGATGAAAAGGGCTGATCCATCTTTGCAAATTAAGACTGTATATCTTAAGTGGAGCAGCAGGTGATGACTTAGACTTAATTCACTAATATCAACAGAAAAGAATGTGACTGCAGTGGGCTAAGGAACATACCCCTGGATGCTGGAGGATTACATGTTTATTGTCTGTTGTAATGAATCCATGTACATACTGGATAACACTGATCATAGCACCAGGGTATGATTGCTGATTACATTTCTATAGGTGTAAATATAGCAGGTTTATGGCATGGAGTACCACTAGACCCTTGAGCATTAATAGAGATTAGATGCATCTTTTCATTGTTGCAGTCGATCCTTCAAAGCTGGATAATTTTGCCATATAAGAATACTGTAATGGTTTTAGCAGCATATCTATGAATTTTGCTTAATGTGGTGGCTTTTCCATTATTCAGATTACTATCCGATTGTTTGTCCAAGAAATTACATGGTGGTGTTAAACCCCATACAAAGATGACAAATTAATATGAACAGCCCTGAAAATGACCCAAAAAAGCAGACCAGGACATTCCTTTAAGTCTGGGCCCAGACTCCAAAAGCAGGCTTTAAGGCCTGCGCAAGTGCAAAATGGAACTCATGCCTTAAATGTATTTATTTATTTATTTATAAAGCAAAACAACATCAAGGCTGACCAAAGTGCCGTACAATAAAAACCCAACATGTCAGACACACAATAACCAAAGGGTAAATGAAACAGAAACACATAAGAGCTGGTGAGATTCATAATAAAAAGTATACAGATAGCCAACCTATCATACAGGGTTAAAAGCCAGAGAGTAAAAGTGTGTTTTTAAATAAGATTTTAAGAGAACTAGTGAAGGAACCTGTCCAACGTGCAAAGGCAAATTGTTCCAGAGTTTTGGAGCTGCAACTGAAAAAGCCTGATCTCCTCAGAGTTTGCATCGTGCCTAGAGAACATGTTAAAGCATCTGGTCTGCTGACCTGAGAGAGCGAGACGGTACATAAGGGTGCAGCAGTTCCAACAAATAAAATGGGGCCCAACCATTAAAGGATTTAAAAACAAATACAAGGATCTTAAAATGGATTTCAAAACGAACTGGAAGCCAGTGAAGGGAAGCCAAAATCGGGGTAACATGCTCATGCTTTCTTGTGCCAGTTAAAAATTGAACAGCATTTTGCACCAGCTGTAGGCAAGCAATGAAGGCCTGGCTAATTCCAAAAAGAAGCACATTGCAGTAATCTTGACAAGATGTTATAAAAGCATGTATCACTGTTTCAAGGTTGCGTTTAGACAAAACAGGCTTGATTTTTTGACAGCCGCCTCAACTGGAAAAAGCAAGATTTTACCACTGCATTCACATGACTATCAAGTTTTAAAGTGGAATCCATTTTCAAACCTAAATTAAATTTTGAAAAATACACTTAAGGCTAAAAAGTACCCTTTAAGGGAGAGAATATCTAGAAACCTTGGACTTAAAAGGACTAGGCAAAACTATGATTTTAGAAGTTTAACAGATTTATTAAATAAACAATAGAATAAAATTGACAAACAGGAAAAAATAATATAAAAGGGTTTTTGTCTTAAAAGGAAATGCTAGCCCAATAAGTCCAATCTTTGTTCCGGTAATCAGAAACCAGAGGTAAACTCTAACCCCAAAGGTCATGTGAAAAGACAGTTTTCTCTCAGGATTTGCAAAAAAAGCCCACTGTAACCTGAAAATTACTGGCATTGAGAATTGGAAATTTGTCAGTTTATTTACTGACTTGTTCTTGTGTAAGAAATGAGAAAAAGGTGATCACAAAAGTGTTGTATTCAGTTTTAATTTATCCTAAAAGGTAAGTTTTAAGTCTTTAAACCGAATGTGATGCAAAATGTGGCATTAAAACTGTGATCACAGTGAGAAATAGACACAATTGTGTTTTGATATTATGTGTGGGGTAGGGGGACCTGGGTTGGTTTGTTTTGGGGCTCCCGAGGATTTATAGTCCTGTGACCTGTGATGTTTCTGATTTAACCCTGAATACTTAAATTACTTTTTCAAATGTTACTACCTAGGTATTCATTCATTCTTCATATGTCATGAAACTGTTTAGACTGCTATTGAACTTATTTGCAACTTCCCTGATTCTCTTGTTTATGGATGCTACCTAAAGGTGTATCTAAATTTAAAAACCGTTTATTAACTGTTAGACCAGGAGTTTTGCACTCCTCTCTCTGCCAGCTGAATTGTGGGCATTCCTGAGTTTGCCAGAGTATGTTATGTTTCTAAAAACACCTAGTCCTGCTGATTTCTGTACCCCAAAATAGTGCACACAGATCCCATCAGAAAGTAAGCTCTTCCACTCCAGCTTAGCAGTGTTGACATTGATCTTTGTTTAGGTTATTTTGGGGCCTACCTTCCTCCTATTGTTTGATGTTCACATATTGCGTTTCAGGCAGTTTATAAATGGCAACAGCTTGTCATTTTTTGAGCAGCTGCCAAGTTTTTTCTTGCCAGGCAGAATCTCCGAGGACCACATCACTATTTCACTTTTTTTAATACTTCCCTGCTCATTCATATTGCAGGTATTTAGGCACAACATGCAATTGTCCACAAACAAATTCAATTAACATGCTGCTCAATGTATATTAAAAATGTTTCCAAAAAACTGTTTTTCAGTTGTCCACGTTATTTTATTTGGGACATGAGTTTCTCGCAGAGAGCAGAAGACGGTTTATACCACTTCATATCCCATGTGTTTTGATGCTAGTAACTATTACATGTCAAAGAAGCTATGTTTACTGTAGTGTTCACTTTTATAACAATATCTCAATGTAAATATTTAAGATTCTATTGATTTTTGAAAACTAGCTCTATATTCTTATATAATATTTACCGTGACTGTCCGTTTGTCTGTCCAGGATTTTAAATCACCTGTATCTTGCAACAGTTTGAACTATTGATCTGAAATTTGGTACACATATACTATGTGACGTCTACTATTCGCTTTTGGGATGATGATTGACCTCCAAGGCTATTCCTCTTTTTGCTTATTTTATTTTATTGTAGAATCAACTCTCGGCAGCAGCCAGCAAGGGCGGCTGTGTGGTGCATGTGTTTGGGCGCCGTTCTCGTCCCTACCACCTTCGCTGTCACTTCCCCTACCTTTTCATATCTTAAATCATTCTTGAGGCAGATTGAAGACTTAAGTGCCAGCTTAAGTGAAAAATTAAGGAAAACGTGCTTAGTAATTGCAATACAAACACTGACTTAATCAGTTTTAACGCAAAAAGCTGCCGATGAAAGAAGAGAAGAAGCAGCCTGCTAGGGTAATGAAAAGAAGAGCTGCTCAGGAAGCAGCAAGCACATCAACCTCTGAGCAATCGAATGCTAAACGTACAGAGAAAGAGTATGAAAACTATGCATTCTCAAGTCAAGTGTATTCACTGCACGTTATTGTGCAATGCGCCGTTACTGTTAATATAATAATTAGTATGCTGTTGGAGTAAAAAATAATTGTGCATGAGCTTTTCAAGTCTCGGCCTCACATGAATCACAAGGGTTACTGTAGAAGCTTGCTGGTAGAATAGAAAAATTAATTTGGATCTTGAAGTAGCCAGATAGAAAATGTTACCATTTAAGTAATTTCTGTTAAATGTAAAGTCAGATGGTTTAAGAAAGGCACATACTATAATTCAAATAAATGATAATTCATATTGATATTATTTGTTCACACTTACAGGGTTATAATGTCATTATTGTCACGTGCAGATTGTGAAACTCTTACTTGAATGTGCTAATCTGTAACTGTCGCTACTCTCCAGTACCATGGTTAGTGGGTATAGTTCCCTTAACTCAAAACATTCATCTACCTTACCTTAAATAGCATTCTTTCCTCGAAACCCCTGTCTTTCTCTCAGCAAACATTTTTGTCATAAAGCACAGGGATTATGTTTTCTGTTTTCTCCAACCATTCATCCATAGGAGTCATATATTTAAAAATTACAAAAAATTGTTACTATGGGACACTTTAAATGGCACTGTTTTTAAATTAGCTATGTGGTGTTTTACAAATCGGATTAATATAAAAAGTGGTATTTTGGCTAGCATTCAAAATATGTGGAAATGGGTAGGGGGACCAGGAATAAAGTAACAGGATTTTTAATTATAGTACATTGCATTTATATGCAGACATATATTGTTGAATTAGTTGCTGCTCAACTCAGAATCCCTTTTGAAGATGGGAGACTTTTTCATTGAAAACACTTTAATTTTTTTGAAACAATTCAGCACTCCTCTGTTTATTTTAGGGCTCATCCAATGCAGTTGCAGTCCTGTTTATTGAATACAAAAGCTGTTTCCGCCCTCATCTGCCCTTCCAACTTCACTGTGCTTCCAATAGTGTTGCTATTGCTCTTTTGCCAAAGTCCAAGTGTTATAAGGCTTTCTACTCAGAGGTAAGTATTTTGTTTGTTTTTTTTCATATTAGCTGTTATTTGGTTTTAATTATTAGCAGTATATATTTTAACATAGTATGGTAAATAAAATCAAAATAATTTAAAGTTATTTAGTAATTTTTTAAACTGTGTAATGTAATAGTAATAAAATTGATAAAACAAAACCATAATAACAAAAGAGCTGGCTCTTAATACTTGACAGGCTTCTCAAGGTGTCTTGTTCTAGAGAGGTGAGGTGATATAGTGCTGTAAAGCAGATTCTTATTTTTGAAATGTCTCAGGTCCTTTAATTTGTGCAAAAAACTGTTGGAGTTGTTTCACTAATGTACTATTGGGGGAGTAACACCATGTAAGAGGATGCCAGATTCCTGAAAAAAATGCTGATTAGTAATGCTTCATTTTAAGGAATGATCCTAGACTCATTCCCGAGAGAGTGGTAGGTAATACAGTAATGCTAAATTAGGGACCACAATGACTATTGCTGTTTATCCTTTCCTTTATTGTGGTTTCCTGGTGCACCTATAGCCGCAGACTAATTCTATAGATATAGATAGATAGGGATATAGATAATAGTCATTCTTTGCGGTAATGCCATATTTACGTTATATCTACAGTGGCTGTGCATGTGCTATAGAATTTAACCATGATGTATTCAACTTTGTTGCTGTTCAGTCTTAACTAGTAACCATACCAAAATTATATACAGTTAGATGCAAAGCTGTAATTAGGGAGGTTACAAAGAGGCCTGTGGCAACTCTAAAGGAGTTACAGTCTTACATGACTGAGATGGTAAAAAATAATCTATGAAACAATAACAACATTTTTATTTATATAGCACATTTTCATACAAACAGTAGCTCAAAGTGCTTTACATATTAAAGAATAGAAAAATGAAAGACACAATTATAAAACAAAATAAATCAACATTAACATCGAATAAGAGTAAGGTTCAATGGCCAGGGGGGACAGAAAAAACAAAAAAACTCCAGACGGCTGGAGAAAAATAAAATCTGTAGGGATTCCAGACCATGAGACTGCCCAGTCCCCTCTGGGCATTCTACCTAACATAAATGAAACAGTCCTCTTTGGATTTAGGATTCTCACGGAAGGGCTTGATGATGATGATGGTCACGTAGACTTCTGCCTTTTAATCCGTCCATCATTGTTAGAGCATCATGAAGCTTTGAGTAGGTGGTGGTGGCGCAGGCCACCACCACAAAGAAACCGGAAAAAGAAACAGAAAAGAGAGTAGGGGTCAGTACCGATTTTAGAGCCACCATGAATAGTTATTTTGAGGAGATTGAACATATAGAGTATCAGGATTAAGTTAAATTACGATTAAAATGAAGTTATAAAAGGCCATGTTAAAGTAATGTGTTTTCAGCAGTGTTTTAAAGTGCTCTACTGTATCAGCCTGGCGAATTCCTATTGGCAGGCTATTCCAGATTTTAGGTGCATAGCAGCAGAAGGCCGCCTCACCACTTCTTTTAAGTTTTGTTCTTGGAATTCTAAGGAGACACTCATTTGAGGATCTGAGGTTACGATTTGGAATATAAGGTGTCAGACATTCCGATATATAAGATGGGGCGAGATTATTTAAGGCTTTATAAACCATAAGCAGAATTTTAAAGTCAATTCTGAATGACACAGGTAACCAGTGTAGTGACATTAAAACTGGAGAAATGTGTTCGGATTTTCTTTTCCTAGTTAGGATTCTAGCAGCTGCATTCTGCACTAGTTGCAAACGATTTATATCTTTTTTGGGTAGTCCAGAGAGTAGTGTATTACAGTAATCTAGTCGACTGAAAACAAACGCGTGAACTAATTTCTCAGCATCTTTCAGTGATATAAGCGGTCTAACTTTACTTATGTTTCTTAAGTGGAAAAATGCTGTCCTAATGATCTGATTAATATGTGATTTAAAATTCAGATTACAGTCAACAATCACCCCTAAGCTTTTTACCTCCGTCTTGACTTTTAATCCTAATGTATCCAGTTTATTTCTAATAGCCTCATTGTATCCATTATTGCTGATCACTAAAATTTCAGTTTTCTCTTTATTTAACTTGAGAAAATTACTATTCATCCATTCTGAAAATAGAACACATGCTTCATAAATGTGGACTGCAAGAAAGGATGACAAAAGGAAAGAAAACCTTCGTTGAAAGACATTCATTACATATCAGCTAAAATGTGCTCAAGGACATGTAAGAGGCCCAAACATTTAGAAGAAGATCAAAACATTTTGGATGCCAATGCTGACAAAGTGTTGTGTTTGATACTAGGCTACCACAGCACATCAAACTGAGAATACCTTCCCAACAGTGAAGCATAGTGGTTACTGCATCATTTTTTGGGGATACAGCTCTTTGTTGGGGGAATGAAACAAGAATATTAAGATTAAAGATAGAATGAGTGAAGCAAAAAACATATTGATGAAAAAAACCTACTACAGTCAGCAAAATGTCTGAAAATTATAAAACAGTTCATTTTTCAACAGCACCATGACCCAAATCATACTTAAAGTCCACACTTGAGTGGAATAAAATAAAAAAGGTTAATGTCCAGGAATGACCCAGTCAGAGCTTAACCCTCATTCCAGCAGAACATCCATAGAATGGTGTAAACATTGCTAATCACAAGTGCTGCCAATCTAGTTTGTTGGAGTTTGGGCAATTTTTTTTTTCTTCTTTATTTCGCCTTATACAATTTCTTGTATTAGAAATTTGTTAGTTTTCACATGCCCCGTGGGGTCAGAGCGCAGGGTCAGGCATTGTACAGTGCCCCTGGAGCAATTACAGGTTAAGGGTCTTGCTCAAGGCCCCAGCAGAGTAGGATCTCTCTTGGCAGTGACGGGGTTTCGAACCAGCAACCTTCAGGATACCAGTGCAGATCCTTAGCCTCAGAGCAGTATGCAATGCTGATAGAGACTTGCCCAGTATACTTAAAGTAGTGTTTTCATAGCTGGAATGACTGACCTACTAGTTATTAAATGTTAGAGGATAAATGCGTTTTCACAATGACTTTGTAGAGTACTTGACATAGATGAGTGGTAATTAAACCTCTGTAAAATACACCATAATGGCTTTTCTAGTGATCTAATATTCTAGTTATAGGAAGCGTCTTTACTAATTGTCTAGAATTATAGCCAGCATGTATTGTTTTTATGGTAGTGGTTTAACTGTTCTTTTGTTCTAATGTAGTTTTTCTTCATTTTTTTATATTGCTCATTTAATTTTACCTTTCTTTTTGCTTCTCGTGATCTTGACACCATTGTTTGTTTCTTTGTTATGAAGCATGCTTATTGAAATAAATATTGTTAATCAAACCATAACATGAAGCTTTCCACATTAATACTTTGCTCTGGGTCCAAGGGCAGTGTTTCTGTTCTAGTCATGCAAGTTCAATTAAAGTCACCTTATTTATTTATTTTATGGCACTAGCTTCTAAATGTCTTTGAAGGCTTTTATATCAGTCTGAAGACTTAATCTGCTGGCTCTTCAGCTCAATGTTTCTGCCTAGTTTTGTTCTTCTTTGATTTGCTTAAACAATAATATTTATATATCAGACTTTCATATTAAATGTATAGGTAAAAGTGTTTTCCAAAAAGAAAAGAATTAAAGTTAAGAAGAAAATAAACAATACAAATAAACAAACAAATAAATACATAAAAGTACGAATGGAAGAGAACCTAAAAGAATAAAGCATAACTTAAATTACTATTGCTGCAGGAACAATTGTCTGCAAATGACAGTGCATCTGTTAGGAGAGTCCTTAAACAGGTTGCTAATTATAAGAATCAAACATGAAGCAGTTATGCTGATCCCAGTCTGGCTAATCAGTTAAATCATTTTTACAGTTTCTTTGAAAGACAGTGGGGCATAAATCTAACTGATGGTCTCACTGTAACTACCTTACACTTCTCAGGTTCCCCTTCTTGTCATCACTTTAAAGTAATCTACTGTACATCTTATTCAAAAAGCAAAATATTTTAAAAGCTGCAAGCCCAGACCTTATTTTCCTTTCCACACTCAGGCACTTTGCAGACCAGTTGTCTACAGCATTCGCAGACATTTTCAAACATTTCCTGGACCTGTGCATTGTTCCTACCTGCTTCAAGACTCTACCATCATTCATGTAGCAGAGCAAATCAAATGCCACTGGCCTAAATGACTACAAACCAGTAGCTTTAACCTCTGCAGCCATAATAATATGGACATTAAATTAAAATAACCCAGGAAATTATCATACATTTCAGAAAACAGACACCTACTCACCTATCACTTGCTTTAAATGGATCAGTCGTTGGGATGACACAATCATTTAATTTTCTGTGTACTGTTCAGTCATAAAACCTTAAGTGGGACAATAACATGACATGTATTGTTAAAATAACCCATCAGAGAATGTTCTTTTTGCATCAGCCCGGGAAGTTCAATCTCCCTGAAGCAATATTGGTCCAGTTCTACACAGCCATCATCAAATCCATTCTTACCTCATCTATAACACTCTGGTTTGGTGTTATCAATGCTTAGGCTAAGGCCAATCTGCAACACATCATCAAAGCCTGTGAGTGGATCATACTGTAGGCTGTAACTTGCCAAACGAGTCCACGGTAAGGAGCATAATTGCTGATCTGACTCACCCAAGCCATCACCTGTTGGAAAGACGGGCAAATGTCTACGCTCAGTGAAAGCTAAAACAACCTGTCACCCAAACAGTTTTTGTTTCTCTCCACATGTAAGTTAATTTTACTAATGAGGTCTGAGCTTCTACTCAGTATGTATGTATGTATGTATATGTATATATGTGTGTGTATATATATATATATATATATATATATATATATATATATATATATATATATATATATATATATATATATATATATACAGTGAACGCGTTTATCACGGTTAATCCGTTCCAGACTCTACCGTGATAAATGAATTTTCGCGAAGTAGGATTCTTTATTTATAAATCGAATATTTTCGCAGTTAGAGTATAGAAAACCTGTTTACAACCTTCTAAATATGTTTTAACATTATTAGAGCCCTCTAGACATGAAACAACACCCTTTAGTCACCATTACACTCGTATTACTCAATATATTAGACAAAATAAGAGAAAATAAGACATATTAGACGTTACAAATATCATATTACTAGAGGCACTCGCCTTTTAAGGCGACCGACTTTTATCTTCAATTTATGTGCGCTCCATGTGTACATCAGGCATGTAAGTGTAGGGAATGAGAACATCAAAGTGCCCATTCATAACATCTTTTTTTTTTTTTTTATCCCCTCAAGTGCCTGTCCAAAGTCGTACAATGTCAGCCCAAATCTGTACCGCTAAAGACGGAGTTTCATGCACTAAATAAGCTATACAGTAGATATATATATATATATATATATATATATATACTGCTCAAAAGAATTAAAGGAACACTTTTTAATCAGAGTATAGCATAAAGTCAATGAAACTTATGGGATATTAATCTGGTCAGTTAGGTAGCAGAGGGGTTGTTAATCAGTTTCAGCTGCTGTGGTGTTAATGAAATTAACAACAGATGCACTAGAGAGGCAACAATGAGATGACCCCCAAAACAGGAATGGTTTAACAGGTGGAGGCCACTGACATTTTTCCCTCTTCATCTTTTCTGACTGTTTCTTCACTAGTTTTGCATTTGGCTACAGTCAGTGTCACTACTGGTAGCATGAGGCGATACCTGGACCCTACAGAGGTTGCACAGGTAGTCCAACTTCTCCAGGATGGCACATCAATACGTGTCATTGCCAGAAGGTTTGCTGTGTCTCCCTGCACAGTCTCAAGGGCATGGAGGAGATTCTAGGAGACAAGCAGTTACTCTAGGAGAGCTGGAGATGGCCATAGAAGGTCCATAACCCATCAGCAGGACCAGTATCTGCTCTTTGGGCAAGGAGGAACAGGATGAGCACTGCCAGAGCCCTACAAAATGACCTCCAGCAGGCCACTGGTGTGAATGTCTCTGACCAAACAACCAGAAAGACTTCATGAGGGTTACCCAAGTGCCCCATGTCCTCTAATGGGCCCTGAGCTCACTTCCCAGCAGCATGCAGCTCGATTGGCATTCGCCATAGAATACCAGAATTGGCAGATGCACCATATATACACATACATATACATACACACATACATACATACACACAAATAAATACATATATATATATATACATACACACACACATATATAAACATATATATATATACATATACATACATATCTACATATATACACACACAGCTATTTCGTATGAGTGCAATACACTGCTTGTTAAAACGGATAACTCTTACGTGCAAGTCTGCGTGGATATTATGAACTATCGTATTTGTTCAAGTTCTATTTAAATTTTAAATAGAAGGAATTTTTATTTAGTCGACAGAAATATCTTTGGTAGGAATGGTAAAAAAAGGACAGGAATATTATTCCTGAATAAATCAACTCAAACCTTAAACAACTTATAATATTTTGCTCTCCATAAAAATATATCCTGTCAAAATTATACAAATTCAAATATGAACATGCTGCATAACAAAACCTGGAAATATAAATAAAATGTGTTCCTTTCAGCAATAACAAATCAAATCATTCAGTTGTCTTTGCTCATATGTCATTTTAGAGCTGGACGCCTAGCATCTTTTTTTGACAACAAGTTCGTTTATGTTTGGTGTGAGGTTCTGTGTTGTGGAGATTCTCAGGATGGATTGCAGGTGCTCATCAGTGAGGCGACTCCTGTGTGCTGTTTTGTTAGTCTTCATGACTGAGAAGAGCTTCTCACACAGATATGTGGTACCAAACATGCACAAGGTTCGAGCCGCATGTAGACGGACTTTTTTTGTTCTTCAAAGTCACCAAAGCGCCGTGCAAACTCAGTGCACTCAGTTTATCAGCAAAGTGCGTATTTGGGAACACCGTAGTGACGACTTGGTTCAACATTACTTGGCAACAGGGAAAGTGGGGCAAGTTGCACTGGTGCATTTGTGTCTCCCATAAAAGTAGCTTCACTTGAAATCATTTTGTGATTATGCATGGGTAAAAACGTCCGCTGAAGTATCAGATTCTTATTTAATTTTTCTGCTTTCTGTATCTTCTGCATTGCATTCAGGTCTTTCAGGTTACCCTGATGTTTTGTCTCATAGTGCCGTCTTAGATTAAATTCTGTAATTACAGCCACATTAGCTCCACAAATGAGACACACGGGTTCAGTAAACATATACTCAGCCTCCCATCAGTTTTTAAAGGCTCTATTTTCAGAATCAACTTTTCTCTTCAGCATCGTGTGAGCTAGTTTTGCAATAACTTGCAGCATCATAAGCTAGACTTGATTAACGCGGTAAGTGTTCGGCAAGGCAGCTGAAGCGCTGCATTATGGGATCTGTAGTTTATTGTGTTACCAGCGCTTCATATACCCGGGCCATTAATAACAATAATACAGTATATAAAATGATCTCGTGCCCCTTGAGTTTGACACATATGGACTAAATAGAACTTGAAAAGATATATTTTTTCAAATGTGATCGCAGATCAATTCAGATAGAGTTGACGCGCACTACAGCCAGCATGCCTCAATAAGTCATCCTTCCCTCGCTCTTACTTTTTTACCGTTCATCTAATGAATACACTGAGTATGGCTTTACCAAAATAATCATTAATGGCGAATAAAGTATCCATTATTCGAGTATGTAGATCGGGATATATATACACATATATATATACCCGCGTATCGCAGCGGAGAAGTAGTGTGTTAAAAAAGCTAGAAAAAGAAAAGGGAACATTTTAAAAATAACGTAACATGACTGTCAATATACAGTATTTGTTTTGTGAGTGTTACTGAGTGTTGCTGTCATCAAGGATTTGATTATCATTATTTCTTTCAATCAGGTTCGTATTTGTAGGATGTGTTGTGTTCAAGTTACATTCCGTGTTTGTCAATCGTTGTAAAGATGACAGGTTTCATTCATCGATTCGTTTCTTACTGCATCAATAAACAGCTCGTCTTCTTCTTTATCTGAGACCTGACACACTGCATGCACGGGTTTTTTTACACTGTCTTCCTTTAGCGGGACATTGACTTTTTCCACCATGTGCTTTGTTTCCGCAGTAGCTGGATTTATGAATATGCTTGTATGTATCAGACGCTTCATATTTTTTGCTGCCTTTTCAATTATGTAATTCGGTTTTTGTTCAGCACTCTTTGGAACTGTTGCTTTTTGGATGTACACTGCATCAGTTCACATGAGCCGCTCGGTGTACATGCATCGAAGGTTCCCAGCTGTGCTGGTGCCATCTTGTGCTATGTCCATGGCTGTATTTAATGTTACCTTAGTCCTGGCACTTAAAACTTTCTCTCGCAGTTTCGCTGAGTTTGTGCCAAACACCACCCTGACCATCTCATCTTCCTCTGCATAAGCACAGTCCTTCACCCGTGAATATTTAGTGGAGTTTGCTATTGGATTGCCGCTGACGGACGGCCTTATATGGGCAGGCACTAAATTACAAACGCCAGCGGCAGCCTGTCTATGAACTTAATTTAAAGTGTAGGTTTACATCGTGCTTTGTTTCCTAAGTAGCAGAACTCATGAATATGGTTGTATATGTCACTCGCTCGCTTCTTATTGTTTCGCTGCCTTCTCAATTATATAATGCATGTTTTCTTCAGCGCTTTTTGGAGGTCTTCCTGGTTTTCTATGTACTGCGTGATTACGTGGGATGCGTGATGATGTCACACGAAACTCCACCCTCACAGCGTTCAAGCTCATCTCCATTACAGTAAATGGAGAAAAACAGCTTCCAGTTATGACCATTACGTGTAGAATTTTGAAATGAAACCTGCCCAACTTTTGTAAGGAAGCTGTAAGGAATGAACCTGCCAAATTTCAGCCTTCCTCCCACACGGGAAGTTGGAGAATTAGTGATGAGTCAGTGAGTGAGTGAGTGAGGGCTTTGCCTTTTATTAGTATAGATACATCTATTGATAAGACCTGCTGTTTCCAATCTTCTAGGATAGTGCATCATAACAGTAATAAACAACATTATTATATTCATGGATTTATGAATGCCACTAGGGAGCTAGGAGTCTTTCGGCCTTGGAACCATTAGAGGCTTATTTTCTCCAGCATCCTATAGGATAAAAGTTTTGGTTTCTCTTCTCCTCCATGGATATCTGATTAAAGTATCAGACTCTGGTGTTTGCCATTGCAATTATTAGAAACTTTAAAACTACTGGCAATGTACAAGAACAACAAAGAATACAAAACAAATGTAGGAAGATAAAATATGATGCAGCATACAAAGGCAATGCAAAACAAAATAAAGAGAGAAGGATTAAAATGTCAAGGTAATCAAGCTTGCTATATATATATATATATATAAATTATATATATATATAACTATAAAAATACCCGCACTTCGCAGCAGAGAAGTAGTGTGTTAAAGAAGTAATGAAAAAGAAAAGGAAACATTTTAATAATAACATAACATGATTGACAATGTAATTGTTTTGTCATTGTCATGAGTGTTGCTGTCATATATATAAACAAACAAACAAAGACCAAGATCTAAATGATGATCTCTTTAGTTAATTTAAAGCACAACAATTTATTTAGTATGAATGTCTGTTCTGAGGTGTGACTGGAGTACTACAGTCTTCAGTAGTATAAGCCTTTAGGAGATTCTTAATGCAATGCCTATGTTTTAGCTGTCTCTCTACTGCCATCTAGTGCATCTTCTAATTAATTCACGGACAAACAAAGATCAAGATCCAAATGAAGATTATATATAGAGATATATATATACTGCTCAAAAGAATTAAAGGAACACTTTTTAATCAGAGTATAGCATAAAGTCAATGAAACTTATGGGATATTAATCTGGTCAGTTAGGTAGCAGAGGGGCCACACTTGCCGATTCTCCAAGCTTAACACAAAATTTAATGGCACAAAGTTGCTCCAAATTTCGCTGTTCCATTTTGCGTGACACAAAAAACAAAAACACAACTTCGCTAATAGCAGTCACAAAAATCTCGTACTGAGCTATGGGAGGGTACTGATACACGTGCTCAAGGACAACAGCGCAGCACTGCCAGATCGCTTGCAGTGTTGCCAGTCTCATTACTTTTCTGCCACACCTCGTATATATATATAAATATATATAAATATATAAACTGCTCAAAAAAATTAAAGGAACACTTTGAAAACACATAAGATCTCAAAGGGAAAAAGAAATTCTCCTGGATATCTATACTGATATAGACTGGGTAATGTGTTAGGAACGAAAGGATGCCACATCGTTTGATAGAAATGAAAATGATCAACCTACAGAGCCCTGAATTCAAAGACGCCCCAAAATCAGAGTGAAAAAATTATGTGGCAGGCTAGTCCATTTTGCCAAAATTTAATTGCAGCAACTCAAAATTGTACGCAGCAGTTTGTATGGCCCCTGTGTTCTTGTATACATGCCTGACAACATCGGTGCATGCTTCTAATGAGATGACAGATGGTGTTGTGGGGGATCTCCTCCCAGATCTGGACCAGGGCATCACTGAGCTCCTGGACAGTCTGAGGTGCAACCTGGTGGCATTGGATGGACCAAAACATAATGTCCCAGAGGTGTTCTATTGGATTTAGGTCAGGAAAGTGTGGTGGCCAGTCAATGGTATCAATTCCTTCATCCTCCAGGAACTGCCTGCATACTCTCACCACATGAGGCCAGGAATTGTCGTGCACCAGGAGCCACTGTACCAGCATAGGGTCTGACAATGGGTCCAAGGATTTCATCCTGATACCTAATGGCAGCCAAGGTGCCTTTGTCAAGCCTGTAGCGGTCTGTGTGACCCTCCATGGATATGCCTCCCCAGACAAACATTAACCCACCACCAAACTGCTCATGCTGAATGATGTTACAGGCAGCATAATGTTCTCCATGGCTTCTCCAGACCCTTTCACTTATGTCACGTGCTCAGGGTGAACCTGCTCTCATCTGTAAAAAGCACAGGGCACCAGTGGTGCATCTGCCAATTTTGGTATTCTATGGCGAATGCCAATCGAGCTGCATGCTGCTGGGCAGTGAGCTCAGGGCCCATTAGAGGACATGGGGCCCTTGGGTCACCCTCATGAAGTCTTTCTGGTTGTTTGGTCAGAGACATTCACACCAGTGGCCTGCTGGAGGTCATTTTGTAGGGCTCTGGCAGTGCTCATCCTGTTCCTCCTTGCCCAAAGGAGCAGATACTGGTCCTGCTGATGGGTTATGGACCTTCTATGGCCCTCTCCAGCTCTCCTAGAGTAACTGCTTGTCTCCTAGAATCTCCTCCATGCCCTTGAGACTGTGCAGGGAGACACAGCAAACCTTCTGGCAATGACACGTATTGATGTGCCATCCTGGAGAAGTTGGACTACCTGTGCAACCTCTGTAGGGTCCAGGTATCGCCTCATGCTACCAGTAGTGACACTGACTGTAGCCAAATGCAAAACTAGTGAAGAAACAGTCAGCAAAGATGAGGAGGGAAAAATGTCAGTGGCCTCCACCTGTTAAACCATTCCTGTTTTGGGGGTCATCTCATTGTTGCCCCTCTAGTGCATCTGTTGTTAATTTCATTAACACCACAGCAGCTGAAACTGATTAACAACCCCTCTGCTACCTAACTGACCAGATTAATATCCCATAAGTTTCATTGACTTTATGCTATACTCTGATTAAAAGTGTTCCTTTAATTCTTTTGAGCAGTATATATATATATATATATATATATCTATATATAATCTTCATTTGGATCTTGATCTTTGTTTGTCCGTGAATTAATTAGAAGATGCACTAGATGGCAGTAGAGAGACAGCTAAAACATAGGCATTGCATTAAGAATCTCCTCCAGGCTTATACTACTGAAGACTGTAGTACTCCAGTCACACCTCAGAACAGACATTCATACTAAATAAATTGTTGTGCTTTAAATTAACTAAAGAGATCATCATTTAGATCTTGGTCTTTGTTTGTTTGTTTATATATATGACAGCAACACTCATGACAATGACAAAACAATTACATTGTCAATCATGTTATGTTATTATTAAAATGTCTCCTTTTCTTTTTCATTACTTCTTTAACACACTACTTCTCTGCTGCAAGTGCGGGTATTTTTATAGTAATATATATATATAATTTATATATATATATATATATAGCAAGCTTGATTACCTTGACATTTTAATCCTTCTCTCTTTATTTTGTTTTGCATTGCCTTTGTATGCTGCATCATATTTTATCTTCCTACATTTGTTTTGTATTCTTTGTTGTTCTTGTACATTGCCAGTACTATCAAGACAAATTCCTCGTACACATTAGTGTACATGACCAATAAAGTGAATTCTGCTTCTGTTAACTAAACCTAGTTTTTAAGTTTCTAATAATTGCAATGGCAAACACCAGAGTCTGATACTTTAATCAGATATCCATGGAGAAGAGAAACCAAAACTTTTATCCTATAGGATGCTGGAGAAAATAAGCCTCTAATGGTTCCAAGGCCGAAAGACTCCTAGCTCCCTAGTGGCATTCATAAATCCATGAATATAATAATGTTGTTTATTACTGTTATGATGCACTATCCTAGAAGATTGGAAACAGCAGGTCTTATCAATAGATGTATCTATACTAATAAAAGGCAAAGCCCTCACTCACTCACTCACTCACTGACTCATCACTAATTCTCCAACTTCCCGTGTAGGAGGAAGGCTGAAATTTGGCAGGTTCATTCCTTACAGCTTCCTTACAAAAGTTGGGCAGGTTTCATTTCAAAATTCTACGCGTAATGGTCATAACTGGAAGCTGTTTTTCTCCATTTACTGTAATGGAGATGAGCTTGAACGCCGTGAGGGTGGAGTTTCGTGTGACATCATCACGCATCCCACGTAATCACGCAGTACATAGAAAACCAGGAAGACCTCCAAAAAGCGCTGAAGAAAACATGCATTATATAATTGAGAAGGCAGCGAAACAATAAGAAGCGAGCGAGTGACATATACAACCATATTCATGAGTTCTGCTACTTCGGAAACAAAGCACGATGTAAACCTACACTTTAAATTAAGTTCATAGACAGGCTGCCGCTGGCGTTTGTAATTTAGTGCCTGCCCATATAAGGCCGTCCGTCAGCGGCAATCCAATAGCAAACTCCCACTAAATATTCACGGGTGAAGGACTGTGCTTATGCAGAGGAAGATGAGATGGTCAGGGTGGTGTTTGGCACAAACTCAGCGAAACTGCGAGAGAAAGTTTTAAGTGCCAGGACTAAGGTAACATTAAATACAGCCATGGACATAGCAAAGATGGCACCAGCACAGCTGGGAACCTTCGATGCATGTACACCGAAGCGCTCATGTGAACTGATGCAGTGTACAGCCAAAAAGCAACAGTTCCAAAGAGCGCTGAACAAAAACCGAATTACACAATTGAAAAGGCAGCAAAAAATATGAAGCGCCTGATTCATACAAGCATATTCATAAATCCAGCTATTGCGAAACAAAGCACATGGTGGAAAAGTCAATGTCCCGCTAAAGGAAGACAGTGTAAAAAAAACCAGTGCATGCAGTGTGTCAGGTCTCAGATAAAGAAGAAGACGAGCTGTTTATTGATGCAGTAAGAAACGAATCGATGAATGAAACCTGTCATCTTTACAACGATTGACAAACACGGAATGTAACTTGAACACAACACATCCTACAAATACGAACCTGATTGAAAGAAATAATGATAATCAAATCCTTGATGACAGCAACACTCAGTAACACTCACAAAACAAATACTGTATATTGACAGTCATGTTACGCTATTTTTAAAATGTTCCCTTTTCTTTTCTAGCTTTTTAACACACTACTTCTCGCTGCGATACGCTGGTATATATATATGTATATATATATCCCGATCTACATACTCGAATAATGGATACTTTATTCGCCATCAATGATTGTTTTGGTAAAGCCATACTCAGTGTATTCATTAGATGAACGGTAAAAAGTAAGAGCGAGGGGAGGATGACTTATTGAGGCATGCAGGCTGTAGTGTGCGTCAACTCTATCTGAATTGCGCGATCACATTTGAAAAATATATCTTTTCAAGTTCTATTTAGTCCATATGTGTCAAACTCAAGGGCGCGAGATCATTTTATATACTGTATTATTGTTATTAATGGCCCGGGTATATGAAGCGCTGGTAACACAATAAACTACAGATCCCATAATGCAGCGCTTCAGCTGCCTTGCCACACACTTACCGCGTAATCAAGTCTACCTTATGATGCTGCAAGTTATTGCGGCTAGCTCACACGATGCTGAAGAGAAAAGTTGATTCTGAAAATAGAGCCTTTAAAACCGATGGGAGGCTGAGTATATGTTTACTGAACCCGTGTGTCTCATTTGTGGAGCTAATGTGGCTGTAATTACAGAATTTAATCTAAGACGGCACTATGAGACAAAACATCAGGGTAACCTGAAAGACCTGAATGCAATGCAGAAGATACAGAAAGCAGAAGAATTAAATAAGAATCTGACACTTCAGCGGACGTTTTTACCCGTGCACAATCACAAAGTGATTTCAAGTGAAGCTACTTTTATGGGAGACACAAATGCACCAGTGCAACTTGCCCCACTTTCCCTGTTGCCAAGTAATGTTGAACCAAGTCGTCACTACGGTGTTCCCAAATACGCACTTTGCTGATAAACTGAGTGCACTGAGTTTGCACGGCGCTTTGGTGACTTTGAAGAACAAAAAAAGTCCGTCTACATGCGGCTCGAACCTTGTGCATGTTTGGTACCACATATCTGTGTGAGAAGCTCTTCTCAGTGATGAAGACTAACAAAACAGCACACAGGAGTCGCCTCACTGATGAGCACCTGCAATCCATCCTGAGAATCTCCACAACACAGAACCTCACACCAAACATAAACGAACTTGTTGTCAAAAAAAGATGCTCTAAAATGACATATGAGCAAAGACAACTGAATGATTTGATTTGTTATTGCTTAAAGGAACACATTTTATTTATATTTCCAGGTTTTGTTATAAAGCATGTTCATATTTGAATTTGTATAATTTTGACAGGATATATTTTTATGGAGAGCAAAATATTATAAGTTGTTTAAGGTTTGAGTTGATTTATTCAGGAATAATATTCCTGTCTGTTTTTACCATTCCTACCAAAGATATTTCTGTTGACTAAATAAAAATTCCTTCTATTTAAAATTTTAATAGAACTTGAACAAATACGATAGTTCATAATATCCACGCAGACTTGCACGTAAGAGCGGGAGTTATCCGTTTTAACAAGCAGTGTATTGCACTCATACGAAATAGCTGTGTGTGTATATATGTAGATATGTGTGTATATGTATATATATAAATGTTTATATATGTGTGTGTGTATGTATGTATATATATATATATATATATATATGTGTGTGTGTATGTATGTGTGTATGTATATGTATGTGTATATATGTAGATATATATATATATGTATGTATATATATATGATATATATATATATATATATATAAAATATATATATATGACAGCAACACTCATCACTCACAACAGTGACAAAACAATTACATTGACAATCATGTTACGTTATTTTCAAAATGTTTCCTTTTCTTTTCATTGCTTCTTTAACACACTACTCCTCCGCTGCGAAGCGCGGGTATTTTGCTAGTCCTCTATATTCCTCCAACATCAAAAGTGGCTTAAGAGCTTTCTTGGGAGTCTGTGACATAGGATGCCACTGTAGTAATGTGAGAATAATGTTTTTTGAGTAGTGACTGATGTAAATCTTTTAATTATTTGATATTGCAGTTCCTAGTATGATTTATTGCAGCCAGTGGACTAAAAGGAATTATGAAAAGACAAATCGAAGAAGTATTTTTACATGTTCCACTTGTTCAGCATATCTGTTGGTATAGCATGCCAGATATTTGGTGCATAGTGGCAGCATTTTCGGTTCTTTTATACTTGGCTCTTGGAACAATAAGCAAAACAATTTCTTGAGAGTCTAAAGTTACTATTAGGAATGTAGGGGAACAAACACTCCATAATACAAAAAGGAGTAAATTTTTTTTAAAGCCATACATACAGTCTATACAAAGCCATATTTAAAGTATTTTAAAAATCAGTTGTAAAAGACAACAGCAACCAGCAAATCAGTTGTTAAAGACACCTGCTAGCAGTGAATTGATACTAAGACTGGCAAGATGTGCCCAGATTACATTTTTTGTTTATGATCTGTCTTTCTTAGGTTGCCCTGTTTGGAGTGCATTACAGTATCATCTTAAAAAAAAAAAAAGCAAATGTTAACTTTTAAGTATTTTCAAAAGTCAGATCTCTGACAAAATTTGAAATGTTTTTTAAAATAACAAATTCAGTTTTAGAAATGTGGTTATGGTGTTTTGAAGTTTAAGCCGAAATCGGAAATATTATTAGATTATTTTCTTCTGCCCTTAATTGTAAAGCAAAATTATCTAGTTTATATCTAAGATGCTCATTTTCTTATTTCTGCCAACAGCTAAAAATTTTTTTTTTTCTTTTTCTTATTTATTTTAAGGAAAATAATGCACATCCATTCTGTAATATAAGGCACTGGAACAGAGTGCTTAGAGCATCAGGGTCATTTGGAACTGGCAATTCTGTGTCGTCCATGTAGCTGTGGCATTTCAACTTGTGTTTTTGTAAATAATATGCCCTCATGGCAGCATTAGATTGAGAATAACAGCCAGGGCAGAAATTACCCATATGGCACAGCATATATGACTTAATGGATCTCCATAATAATACATTTATTAATTTTCTTCCAGTTCCGCAAGACTTAAACCAGCTTAAGATGTTATCAGAAGGAGTCCTCCATTGACACAGGTGGTTAATAATCACTCTGTCTTCCAGAGTGCTCTGTGATTAATGGTATCCAAATTTACTGGAGCAGATTGTTTTTTACCATCAGACTAAAGGCCATGACTTTCTGAGCAATTTTCAGGCACTGCCTTCATTTATGTAATCTTAGCTGTCATAGCGTGGCCCCTTTAAATTAGTTGTTTAGACTGACATACCGAGCACTTCATTCTAACCAGTTTCAGCAAGTTGAAGGCAGTCGGTGGCAGACTCCCTGAAGGATAGTCGCATTATGTGGCATACTCATTGACTCACTCCTCATAATCCATGACTTGCTCATTTTTTGTCATTAGTTGTAGAGGTAGACTCTGAGCATGACAGCTGATAACCAATTAATGCTCATCCAGTGATATATGTAATGCAGCGTCAAGGGATAAGGAACACGTGTTTTGGATCTCACAAACAGAATACAAGCTAATGTGTCTGTTTCATGTTTTACATATCACAGCTAAATAGCAATAAATAATGGTCAAAATTGTAGTTGAACTCATCATAGTTGTTAACTCTTTGTACAGCACCTACTCAGTCTGTAAGCACGTAGAAAAAGGAGAAAGCACAAGTGTGCTGGGCGGACTGCATGCAGCTTAATTTAACATGGCCAACGATTTTTCATTTATATAAATTGACATGGTCTGCCAATAAGCTCGGCAACCTCAGTTGGCAAGTCTGACATACCCAACAATTAGAAGTCATGTAATGTCTGTTGGCTGTAAGCCTCAAGTCCTTTTGACCAGTGTTTTTCCTGAGTAGAGTTTTTATGCAAGTAATCATTTAACTGCTGAAAAATTACTATATAAAGCTAGGTTAGAGAGAGATCTAAAATTGTCCAAAATTAAACGGTCAAGATTATTTTTCTTAAGCTGTGGTTTAACTGCTGCTGTCTTTAAAGAATCTGGGATAATAGCAGTATGTAATGAACAGCTATCTCTAGTACTGTATACATTAGCACATCAGAAATGTGGGACTGTATCAGGATGTAAGTTGAAGGTTTTAACTAAGCAATTATTCTACTCAATTCAGATAAACCTGTTTTAGTAAGGGAGTTTCATTAATTATATTAAGCACACTGAAACTGAAAAAGGCTTGTTTTTAATGTCTGTATTATATTTCATTCTATATTCATTTATTCTTCAAGCAATGCCACAGAATCATTATTTTTAGCCTTTGAAAAGATTTCAGGAACCATTCCATTAATAGATGTTCAGTAGTTGAAAACAATACTCTCAGATTTTTCACATTATTGCTTATAATAAAATTAAGACTGTCAAGTCTATTTGCATTTTGGTATTTGATTCTAGAATCAAAATATTAAATTATTTTCCTTCATTTATACTCTGCCTTAAAGCTCTTTCTTTTGATTATACAGACTTCTTGATTTTTTATAGTAATATAGTTTAAGATTTCTAAACCATTTTTTCAGGGGTTACTCTGAGAATAGAGCTTCTCACGTTAGCCTTAACATTTTTTTAACCTGATTGTTTATATATTTAACTATTACTAAATTCAGACCCTGAGGAATACTGTATTAGCAAACATAGAAGCAGCTGTAGTAACATTATTTCTTTCTTTTCAGATGTTCAGTTAAGTGTTTTCATTTGTAAATCTTGCCTTAGGTTTTACCGTCATGGAAGAAGCAGAACAGAGGTTCTGGAGTATTTCTAAAGACTGTGCTGAGGGAACAACTCTCTGAGGATTACAGATTTATGTGAGTTGTCCATTTACCTTGCTTTAAGTTTTCTCAATTTAGATGTTTTCTCAGTCATTTATAAAGTCTTGCTTGCAATCTGTGTGCCACATGAGGTTTGTGTTTGCAGCTCCTCCATTTGTGTAGATGTCTAATGACTAAAACTAGCCAGATTTCTTTTCTATTGTACTTGTTACTTTGAGAAGTCCCTTATTAATGATGTTGGTAAGCATCTCCTTACCAGCCTACATTTGCACTTTGCTTCTTTTTGGAAGGTACATTAGTGTGTCTCCCTTCTTTCCCTGTACCAGTGTTCTCTGTGATTCTTTATGAGTTTTGTTTTTTCATTCCAAAGAAAAACATAATTAGTGTTACTTATGGTTAAACCTATTTCTTGTGTTCATGGTGTTAAGGTTCAGGTTGTGGAGTATATTGTAGGAAAATATTGGTAAGAGATGAGAAATTGATGTACTGATACTAATCGATTAATTATTGTCCTTTTTTTTTTTTTTACAATCCTGTAAGGCTTCCATTTTGTTTTCCGTGCCTTTCACTGTAAAAGGACTTCCCAGTCATTAGCCTTGTAATGAGATACCTGAAGCACACTTACTAAAAACAATGGATTAGTAATGTAGAGTGGGCCAAATGGTTATACTGAACTCAAATGTGTATTGTTTCCAAATTAGTTAAAATCCTTTTAAAATTAGAAGTGTATCTGACATAGTTATTAATTACCATGTTGCAGTACAATAATCAGATTTGACAAAGAACAGACTTAGATAGCTGTTTACCAGCTAGAGTTTTAATTTATCTTGCCATAAGTAGTTTTAGAAAACAAAATGTTTCAAAATGATGTCTGATGCTATATGGTGTTGCATGTCTCAGAGTTCAAGTGAACAATTTTGCTTAAAGTGTACTACACTCTTGGTCTTTGTTACATAGTCCTTTGTCCTTGGGTGTGAGTCCTTCTGGCATAAGACTGCAGGCTATGCAATTCCCTCCTTGAAATATGGCTTCTTCTGCCAGACAGTGCTTATTCACTGACACAAAGATTAATTACTGAAAGTACTATGAAAGAGTTTTTGTCCTCTTTCTAATTTCCTCTGTTATTGCTTATTTTTGTCAATGAATGTTTTCTAGTCTTCAGCCAGAATCTATATATATAATTCACTAAGGCAAGACAACAATGGAAAGCACGCCGGAAGGGGCGTGGATTGACTGAGCCGCCGACAAGTAAGACACCGATGGTGCACGCAGGAAGGAGCCACGCCCACCAACTTCAAGACCATTGGATACGACGATAACTCGCAGAGCCACGCCCACCAACTCGGACGCGACGACACAGAAGAAACAGCGTCATTTATATTAGTCTGTCGTAGAGGCCACATGCACCTGCACGTTGAATGTTCATAGAGGCATGTTTCTCGCGGAGGTAAATCGCCATATGCAGCGTGTAAAACGGTTTGCGAGGGGTATCCCATGGGATCTTTAAAACAATCCTTTACAACTGAGGTTACAACACAATGAAGTAAGCAGTCTTTAAAAACCGAGTTTTCGGTTATGACGCATGATCGCGTGCACCATAGCAAACTGTTTTACACGCTACATACAGCAATTCGCATGCGAACATGCGTCTTCTTAGATGCTCCTGCAGAAATACGGAAGACGTTTCCCTGCCCAGTAATACTCCTTTTTCTACTGTGGCTCTCTAGGCATTCACACTGCCTGCCCATGTGTCCGGACGCAAAAACTCACCGACCACCCAGTTAGCCCCTTTTGTCTGTGCTAGGAGTCCATATGCACGCCTAAGCCACATTGACTTTTCATTATTCTTTTCGGTTTCGACACCCGACCGCGTCCACCATGAAAAACCATGCGAAAGGAACAACGAAGCCCCGCCCAGAACCTCTACCCCTCCTCCCACGTGCTCAGGAACGCACTTCAGACCACTGCCTGCCAAATCAAACAGCTCATCAAACACATACTCATTCACTTTGGTCTGTGCTGCGGTCCAAACCCAGCTGTGAGCCACGTTGACTATTCTTTTGCTCTCCATGGCTACCACTTCAAATGTATTTCATGGAAACAACACTTCTTTCAATGTTATAGAAATTCCTGCTTCAGGTAACTGTTTGTTTCTGTCAGTCGGGTTTTTTTGGAGAAATGTCATTGACGAAAATGTTGCTCTCAAACTTCGTAACATGGCTGTTAGCTTTGTTTGCCAACATTGGGATAACTTTGGTTACGTGGTGTCCGTTGTGCTTAGTCACAGAGGCATTGTTATACAGTCTGCTCAACAATACGCTGATTACATGAATATGTCCGGAGTCTATGGTGGCGAGGTAGAAATTGTGGCAATGTCCCAAATCCTTCCAGCTACTATCAGCATTTACATCCAAAAACGTCCTCATGCTTCTCCTCGAGTTTATAATCCGGCCCAGCGTCTCTTCATATCCCTGCTCTTTAGCGGTCCTTTGGATCATGGGCATTACGAGGTTCTCCTGTCTCTCAAATACCCATGTGATAACCTTCTGGTGACATCTTTTGAGTCTGTCGGTAAGGGCACACAGCGTACACACCCACTTGCTCGCCACACTAATGTGACATCACCTGCCCACTCTCCTCTTCCTGAAAAACATTTAAAGACACCCTCCCCTGAACACACACATTCCACACAGGACTTTCAATGCACCTTTTGTTCCAAAAGCTTCAGAGTGCACAGATATCTGAACGCACATTTGAAAAAACACAACACTAACCGAATGATACAATGTGAACATTGCCAACAATGCTTCGAGACAACTCGCGCACTCGAAAAACACTTACGAACTCATTCCACTTTCACCTTCAATTGCACATTTTGTAACGAGGACTTCACAGTTGTGATGGATCTCCACAACCATATGCAGATCCATTTAACACAAAGATTTGTATGCAAAATTTGCGAAAAGCACTTTCACGCATGCAGATACCTTATTAACCATCTCAAAACGCATTCCCTGATGAATTCTTTTCAGTGTCAACACTGCTCCAAAACCTTCACACGCCAGAAATATCTCAAAGCACATTTACACACCCACTCCACTGAACGAACGCATTCCAAAAAGATCTTTGAATGCACGATTTGTTCAAAAACATTCCGAGTGCAGAGATTTCTCAACATGCATTTAAAAACACACTCCACAGAACGAATTATGCAATGTGAACATTGCCAGCAATGCTTCGACACAACTCATTCCAATTCCCTTCAGTGTCAACGCAGCACTAAATCGTTCATGCACAAACATTGCATTCACTTTTCTGCAGCTTTTCAAGAAGATACCGCCTTTCACGTCCAAGAACATAATATTGGCCTACCTACCTACTGCACTATGTGCTTCTTGCAATGCTCTTCATTGGCACGCAGACATCAACAAATCCGGACATTACATTATTATTATAGTGTTGTCATGCCGGCAAGGTGTCTTTGCCACCGGTATCCAAGCCCCCTCTTTTATTGGAAGAACTCTTGACTGGCAAGAACCCGCTGTCCCAAAATTACTGTGATCATATCAGGAAATACAACTCTGCTTTAGCTTTCGCAATGGGCGCACACATCGCTCAACCATCTGGACAAGGACCGTATGCTTTCAGAATCCACGGTCAAATTTATCACCAGGTCTCTCCTTTATATAACAATCCAACACGTCACCACAATACGGTCACCTATATATCTTCGATTCTGCTGAGGCTACCAGTCAACGTTTGCAAAAGGAATGTAATAGCGCTTGCAGTGACATTTTGTTGCTTCAACTAGACAACATGATATGCCAGGTTAATCCCTTCACAAAGTCTTACATGCAAATGCATAACATTATCACTCACGGTTACTCTGTTACTGCTGTACGAATGGTGTTCATGGAAAATCCAGGTCTGGATATGAGAAGGTATAACGCCCCGTCCTGTCAAACTGATGTTGCTGCTTTGTAGGTGAAGACGGGGAACCTCCTGCACAACGCGACATTTGCATATATCCAAGGGGAGATGCTTGCAAGTGTATCTCTGTTCTCAATATGAACTGTGATGGTTTTTCCACTGCTATTCCCTTTCGGAGATCCAGGCTGGCACATACAATTAACCCATGTTGAGTAAAAGTGAACCGCGAAAAGAACGCGAGTCACACAGCTCCAATTTTATGCTTTCAGGCCTGCCATAAGATCTTCATTTAGTGTCTTGCATTCCAGTGGCAAACTCTTCTACCAATAGATCGTCGACGCATCTGTCAGAACAGAAGGCACGCGTCTACATTTCCTTCGCTCACATCAACAAGATTGGTCCGCCAGTTTTCAGTCACGGACGATTGTGTGTTGGTTCGTTCCGTGCATTGTTATAATGTTGCATTTCTTGCTGATTTATTACATTACTGATTTTTCAAATGTTAATTTTCTCCCTGTGCTTAAAAATCATTAAAAAACCGGCCTGATTATGCGGCGTATAGTACGCCGCGGGTTGGGTAGTTTATTATATTGTAGTAGCCAGCATTGTCTCCCAAGAGATGGGCAGGGACTGGATAGGTAGTTGACAGCAGGGTATTCACAGATGTGCTGTGTCTTGTTGTATGTTAAAAGTTTGAGAAGGCTCAAGAAGGAAGGTGATGACTCCCAGGACATTTTAATCCAGCCTTACAGATGATAATGCAGGGATGGAGAAAAGGACACCACACAAGAAGCTAGACGACACCTGGGAACACTACAAGAGTGGAATAGCCTGTCTAGTGTTGTGACTCTTATGTTACTATATGTGTACAACTTCACTGGACTAGTCACTGGGGGTGCTAGACAGTGTTGAGTGAACATGTATACAGTGTGGCTGAGAGCAATCCAAAACAGAAACTATTTGGGTGACTCAGAAGGCTTTCTAGGGACGATACAATGTGTGCAGCACAAATGCTTCAAAGATGGCAGAGAATTTGTTGAAAGTGATCCATGTTCTAGAATTCTAGCTTTTTCCAAAACAGAAATCACCTTTGAAAGGGTGGAGATTTCAGACTGTTGATAAGATTCAGTAAAATATTTCGAGGCAGTTAATGGCGATTCCAACAAATGATTTTGCAGAGTGTTTTGAACAGTGGAAGAGGTGCTGGGAGAAATGTGTGAGGTCCCAAGGTGCCTACTTTGAAGGGAACTGAGGCATCTTTGTCCTATGTACAATAATTCTTATATCTGTATCTTCTTCAATAAATGTATCTAATTCTCATATGACACGGATGGATACTTTCCAGTCAAACCTTGTATATATGTAAGTGTGTGCTTGGATCGAATAGCAGGCTTCACATTGGTCTCCAGAAAGTCACAGTAATTAGCACTAGTAACTGTAGTACCCCTCAGCATGTCGTGTTCAACAATAACTCAGGTCCACAAGAGGTTGCGAAGGCAAGACAAAACCTTTTATTGTACTAGAATCCATGTAATTCCAGACAGGTGGCGCAAGTGCATTGAGAAGGGTGGAGACAACATTGAGAAATAACATTGTCAGTTTTGTTAAGGTTTGGTGCATTTTCTAACTTTCTCTTTCATATATGTATATGTATATACAGTATGTATGTATGTGTGTATGTGTGTGTATATATATGTGTGTGTGTGTGTGTATATATATATATATATACTGTATATATATATATATACTGTATATACTGTATATATATATATATACTGTATATATATATATATATACTGTATATATGATATACACACAATAAGACTTGGTTTAGTGATCAGTGAAATTTCAGTTTATTAATAGTTTATGTAAATTTGTTGTAAATGAAAATGTCATTTTCTGTCTCAAAACTATCACTTCTGATTTACATATTTTTGTTTTGTAATGTAAATCTATGACACAGAAGATAATAAACTTTCAAATTTCAAAAGTTATGAGATTTTTAAAGAGAACTAATCTATTGTAATGTGCTATGTTTTGTTTTAGGCATTCAGTATTACAGAAACATTATGAGAATAATTCAATCCAAATAAGCGAAAGCCGTTTCCAGTCTAAGTCTGGTTTGACCATTCTCCCCTCTATCGAAACGTATGTCTGTTACTCGGTTTTTTCTGGTGTATATGCATATTTTTTTTTATATGTTTACAGTTAGCATAACTGGGGTAATCTTAGATAAATAATGCATTTGGGTCATTTTGGAAAAGTCAGACATTAAAGTTACACATTTAATATATGAATTGTATTTAAATTGAATTGCTTTTAAGGGGTACTAAGGTGCTATATTTTGGCAAAGGTGTTAGATTAAACATAGTTTTAATCGAAATCACTATGTTTGATTACAGATTCCTCTCTCATTTTGCTTTGAGCAGCAGTGTTGGTCACGAGCCTGTAAAGAACTCCCATCTTGCGGCACTTCTGTATCCATTGCAAACAACTGTCCTTAAAGAAGATGAGAAGGTATAGTACTTGTACAATTGATGATTATGTCAAAGCAGTCAAGCTTCCGTAAAGGAACAGAGACTTGCATTCCCTGGTAACTAATGTGCAAAAAGCAGATGCTCATCTATCAGTAGCTCCGCAAGTCCTGAATATATACTTCATATTTCATTAAATGGTGAATTTGCTTCATCTTTCTTGTTTGAAATTTCATACTTTGTTTTTTGCTATATATATATATATATATATATATATATATATATATATATATATATATATATATATATATATATATATATATATATATATATATATATATATATATATATATATATATATATATATATATATATATTAAGATATATCACTATTATCCAGAGTTCAAATAACAAATTAAAGCTTCAGAAGCATGGTTATTAACCTACAATAAAGAGATTCAAGATCTAAGCCATTGCTAGGAAGATCATGTGCATGATTGTGATTTTAAGGGCGCAGTCCATATTAAATATTGCCTTGAAAGAGCTACATGCTTGTTCTATATTACATTTTTTGCTTTTGGATTTGTTGCTGTCAATTAGACAAAAATGGTAAGAAATGCTTTTGACTATCTTATGTGTGATTCACAGTATTCATACTTACCTTGTAAAAGACTGCTCTGTGAAATTTCATTCAGAGAAATGTGACATGCCCACGAAGTTTCCCACACCTCTGTGAGATGCAAAATGTCATTGATGATTTATTTTTAAAAGCAAAACGTAGGGTTTTATCTGAATAGCATACTTGTCTCTCATTTTGAAATTTTTAGATCTTTGTAATTAAATTGTGTATGCCATTTTATTGGCATATAAAGTAAGAGGTAAATTTTGCTTTGCTTTTTTCTTATTAGATGGTAATTTCCATTATTACTGGGCTTCCTGGCAGCCACAAGGATAACCTATGCAACTTTCTTGTTAATTTCAACAAAGAACATGGCAGGTAAGTTTATATGTAATAGATTATACTTAGCTGACATTTCCTGAAGAGTAACATCTTTACTCATTAGAACATACTGCGGATGTATAATGTTTGGACAGATTTAGAGTAGTATTTTAGCCTGACATTATTAGCAGTAATAATGGTGTTTTATTTAAAATGTAGTACTCTTAGATGTTAACTAGATCATAGCACAATGCTATTGTCCATCAGAGAATTTCATGTCAGCATCTATACAATATAAGCAGATTTCTTTATGTCCAGCAGCTAAATTTAAAGGAAGCTTGATTCTAGCCTGCAGAAATATTCATAATGCTGGACCACCTTAATTTTACTTGCACCTCCTCATCACTTTTTCAATTGTGCAGTGATAGTGCCAATGTTTTACCAATGTGTTAATCACCGTGGGCAGGCATTTCAGCTGTGAGTATTTTGTGTCTGAATTCAACTGCTTCGGTGTGCTATCATTGTACAAATAACGCAGTGATGAAGAGGTTAGAGTATAATTAAGGTGACCCGGCATTACAAATATTTTCGCAGGCTTCAGAGATTCTAGTTTTAAAGCAGTTTTGTAGAAATTCAAGGAAATGAACTTCTAAATTATCATTCCAACCAAATCATCAAACATGTTTAAAAAACTCGGTGATGTCAAATATGATTAAAGCTTCGCAAAAAAAACACTACAGAGAGAGTGACAAGCTTGAGAAAATGAACCGTGTGAACAGTGACAGGCATGATTAGAAGGAGAAGCTGTACCACGTGTAATAAAACTGTAGAAAAGGCATAGACCAGATTTCTGAAGACTTCAGTAGATATTTGTATTTTTTCTACTACTAGTATTACTATTAGTAATCCTTTCTGAAAAATCCCTTTTAAGTGTCACCCGCCTCTGCAGCTAGTATTGTCAGTATTTTCCTTTGTGAGCGTCAGTATTTTACATCTCCTTAACATATCCAGTGAGAGGTGTTCTATTGTTTCTAATTTCTGGTATGAAATGTTCTTGCACTGTGTGAAGTATAATTTGAAATTTGACCAACTACTCCTGAATGAGTTCCACAGAAGTGTGTGTCAGTTTATTTAAAGATTTTGTTACATCTCATTAAAAGTAACCCTTTTCTTAAATGATATTCATCATTTTCAGTTTTTGTGGGATTGGTTTGCCAAAGCTTTGTGAACCCTAATATCATGATGACTAAATCCTAAAATTATAAAATCTTTGTATTCCTTATTTTAGTTTAACACTAGAATTACCAGAGCCAATGAAAAAACTTGTAATTCCGGCCCATTTTAAATCCCTTTGCACCTCTCCGTCAGCCTCTTTTGTCTTCTAAATATGTCGATAAGCCCAAGCAGCCTACTATACCATCCCCCCACCACCTCAGAATGGTCAAGAAGTTCTCCCAGTTCCTGCCTTAATTGATTATGTGGGATTGAGCTACCCAGAATTATAAGGAAAAATAATTTGATGTGTGTTTTGTGTCTACAACAATCTATGTAAACACATTGTTAAAACAGAAACGTTTTTCATTTTTTAGTAATAAATACTTTCACAAAAGGTGCAAGTACAATACAACAGCATCCGTGGTGCTGTGGTTAGAACTGCCTATTTATAATCCAGAGGTCGTGAGTTTGAAACCAGCTACCCGGAAAATTTACTGTTTTGATTAGTGAGCTGCTCTTATTGTTAATATTATACAATAAAAACATACATTTGATTTGTGTCTGTAACAGCTGGTGTAAATTATAGTATTTGTAAAAGTTAGCATTTTTTTTTCCACTTTTATTCTCTCAGTCACGATCACAATACTACACCCACCCCCTGCCCCAGATCTGATGTGGTTACTTTTTATCTGAAACTGGGAATAACTGTAGATTTGAGTGGTGTTTTGAGACAGTGCAACTGGAAATTCTCTTATCTGGAGGCATAAAAGCTGACACACAAATGCTGGTGAATCTGCCTTCTTCATATCTCACCGTCACTTAATTTTTTTTAATTAGCTTTATTGAGTGTTCCTGCTCACGCTGAATTAGCATGCACCTTATGGTCCATGATGTCAAAGCCGCTCTGACAAGAAAACAGACATGGGTATATATGATATTTGGAATAACTCATTTTATGACCTGCATAGTACATTTCGGAAAACATTATGGCACTGGTGCAATATTATTCATATTCATTCACATAATATCTTGCGGTTGTATTCAGTGAATGTATGTTTTTTTTTTTCTGATCTTGCCCAGTCTCCACATTTTTTTGCATGGGGGTGTTTCTTTTGTGCAGGGGGGATGGTATAACAGGCTGCTTGGGCTTATCGACACATTCAGAAGACAAAAGAGGCTGACAGAGATATGCGAAGGGATTTAAGGTGGGCCAGAATTATGAGTTTTTCCGCTGGCTCTGGTAATTCTAGTGTTAAGTATTACTAGATTAATGCATGTTATTTGAAAAACATGTTAAGGGCAGTAATATTTGCCTATTTTCCAACTGTGCAATAGGGTTTCTTCCCCTTCCTCTTATTTATGATTGTCCGTTTTTCAATGAGTTATCTATTGCTAGTTTAGAATTTCTTTTTCTGTGGTAGCATTTAGTTATCTTTTACTCTTTTATGTGCTGATTAGTCAATTACCTGTGAGTAAATGTTTGTAAATTTAGTGGTTCTCTTCTTGTCTTGGATGCAGATGGGTAGTTTATCGGCAAGCCTCAGAAAGCTGTGATAATTTCAATGCTGCAAATTTCCAGCGTTACCTGTCAAGTGTCTTGGAATCCCAACGAGGTCGTGGAGCTCGTCATTCTGCCTTTATCCGAAAAAAAGTGCGACTACTGATAGTTACCCCCGGGTAAGGACTCTTTTATCACTGCTGTAAAAACTACCCTCTCTCAAACTCCACACTCCTTAGCATTAATGGCAAGATTGAACAACTTTATTAGTATGACTTCATTAGCAAAAAGTTAATGTCGATGGTGGAGAGGAAGCAATACAAGAATTTTATTATGGTGGGTACTCTATTTTTCTTAATAAAAAAAGCTTATTTTAAGATACCACATAAGAGATTCCACAATCGGCTAACAGGAAATGTCTATTTAAGCCAAAATATGAGGAATATTAAGTTCATACCGACTTTGATAAATACATATACAACAGTAAATGGATAAAATGTGTTTCCACAAGTTTTTCACAATTGTGTAAAATATAGTATGTAAATATATTTTCAAATTTAGTGAAGAAATCTGAGGGTAGACTTAAAACCCCAGTATTCTGACTTTTTTTTAAGATCACCAGTAATTTAACCTTTATATCAAGCGGGGTCATTTTTGCTAAATCGCCTGTAATTTGACCTCTCCAAATTAGAATCATTGCTGTTATTGAACTATCTGGAGTATAAACACATGTTTGGTCTTTTTGTAAAGGTAACATTCTCTAGTTTCACCCTTAGTAGTCAGAATCGCTGTAGGTGTGACTGATCAAAAGTTATGCACATTAGAACTCACAGAAAAAATGAATTTTTTTGTTCTCGCCTAAGTTTTTTTTGTGAAAATAAAGGCCTCTATAGCTGCAGTAGGTAGGTGGGGACAGAAACACACTATGTACCAACAGAATAACTTGTTGACTACTCACATTTCAAATTTGAAAAGAATACCTGTAGAAATGACATTTTTACACCAGTTTTTATGTGGGCATGTCCAGGTGCTTTTTAGAGGGACCAATGGTTTATCCATTATCCACATTTTGGAACGTATGGAAAAAGTGTAATAACTTTTGAATGCTTCAACCCACATATATCAATGAGGGCTCTACTGAAAGCTTACACCTAAAGGAATCTATATCTACATACAGTGTCACTCTATTAGTTATGGAAATTCATATTCCATAATAAAAACAATAAAAAATACACATTTCAATATAAAAATAGTCAAAACAAGTCTTATGGGCTAAAAATATATATATATATATATTATTTTTACTTTTTTAATAAAATGCACACAAACTATATACATTTTGTTACAAACTGTTACAATACAGCTCAGCGTTTTTCCACGTGCCACTGATTTGTAGCAATCGTTAGCAGGCAGAAAGCACAAGGGCGTGTCACATGTCGCTCTCTGCCATTAGACGTCACCTGGTCCGATTGATCACTTTCACGCCGCGTACATGCATCTATTATTTAATCGAGAGTGTATTTACGTTTATCTGTATTATTTCCATATTTAAAATGCGAAAAAAACTAGGTGAAATCACAATAAACAACCACGCACCAAGTCTGCAGACTGGCACAAATGCCAGCTTCGCGCAGCTCCGATCGGTTTTGTTTACAAGTTGGTATGGCAAGTTACATATCGAAATGCTCAGCTGTTCAGCTGTCTGTGACACTCGGCTATACGAGGTGCCAGTCACCCCCCAGACCCATCGTAATTGGCCAACTTAGGTGTCAATCAGAAGCTAACACTTCTGTGTAACATGCTTTAGCATGGTTATTGCCGACAGAAACAAACTACGTCTGATATGATCAATAGAGTTGAAAAAAAATGTCGGAGCTAGTCTCGAGTTAAAAAAACGTTTTCTGGAGTTTTTGTCCCTTTGAGGATCTATCTTGTGTTTTGGACCTAATCGTTTTACTGGATTATATTCCCTGGAGCCTTACGGACAGAATGAGATCAATATTGCTCGGAAATATTGATGTTTGACTTGCAGAGAGCCTTCAAAGGTAGGAAAGGTCAGCTCTTAAAAAGTATTTACTTCTCTGTAAAAAAGGATTTAGTGTCAGTGCTGTGGTTGTTGTGTGTCAAAATGGTTTATATCATCGGAAAGACGAGACTCTGAATTTTCATTTGATGTGTAGTGTGTCGAGGTGCATGACAGAGGGGCATGCACACATGGCTGTGATATGATTGTGAGGTCGTAAAATCGTCGTTATGTACCGGGACCGGTACGTGTGCATGTTAAGGGGTTAAAGATTTTAATTCCGAGTGCAAACCCTAGGAGCTGGGAATCCAGACCATATTAATTATATTACTTGTTTATAGATTCCTTAATGTATGTAGTGTTCAGATTTTACCGTATTCACTTTAAAAGTGTAATCATGAGTTAATATAAAATGGATAAACTTCCAGTGTACTTTTCTTTTGAATGCTTAGTGGCTAAGACGCAAAGTTTCATTATTACTACAGCTTGTGTGTTGACTCCGGTTGGTGTGTTACAGCAAACAAGTTCAGTTTGTTTTTGATCATATATTTTTACTTCATCCCCTTAACCCTCCATTGTGGTTATACTTCTTCACCTAATCATTCCTCGCCTTTCATTCCTTATTCACCTCAGTACCCAAATCCATCCATCCATCCATCTTCTAACCCGCTGAATCCGAATACAGGGTCACAGGGGTCTGCTGGAGCCAATCCCAGCCAACACAGGGCACAAGGCAAGATCCAATCCTGGGCAGGGTGCCAACCTACCGCAGGACACACACAAACACACCAAGCACACACTAGGGCCAATTTAGAATCGCCAATCCACCTAACCTGCATGTCTTTGGATTGAGGGAGGAAACCGGAGCGCCCGGAGGAAACCCACGCAGACACGGGGAGAACATGCAAACTCCACGCAGGGAGGAACCCAGGTCTCCTAACTGCGAGGCAGCAGCGCTACCACTGCGCCACCGTGCCGCCCTACCCAAATCCTGTTAGTCCAATTTTCTTTAGCACACAACCTCTTCCAAATGTTCTACCTTTGTTAGCAATACCTCGCTTCCCATGTAACATACAGCTTCACGCATCTTTTTCATTAAACCTGCCTTTCATTGATTTAAATGTGACACTTAAAACAGATTCTGTTATGCCACAAGAATTGCGGAACTGTTTTACCTTATTCAAAGAACCCCCATTTCTTAATTTATACTTAATGATTCAACATTTGAAATGCCTCATTCACACACTGAACCCAAATGCAAGCTGTGCTTGTTACAGTAACACCACTGCCTCAGTGCTTTCATTAACTCCAGCACTGAGAGATTTCCTTTAAATATCTTTCCAGTACATATCCAAAAAAATCTACACTTTCAACTCACCCTGCTTCCTTGTAACTCACCAAGTTAATTTTGCTGTAGCCTTTGCAAACTCTTAATCTAACTAGTTTTCTGCTCAGTAGCTTTTGCAACTCTAGCATTCTGCTACATGTTGTAGTGTTCCTTTTTCAAACCAAAGACTACCCCTGCTAGTTTTAACTGAACACTGCTACTTGCTTGTCTTTTACCAATTGCTCCAGTTTTCTGACACCTGTTTGATGATGAATTTAAAAATAATAGTTTGGCATTGTTATGAGTGAATGTGCCTTGCTGTTGACTAACTTCCTACTCATTGGAATTTCACTTCTACCTCTCAAATCATCAAAAAACAGGTTGTATGTTGTTTACTGTACTTGTAAAGTTCTTTTGAAAGCTGTTATGTATATAAAGGGGTATAAAGTATTATTTTTTCTGTTTAAGTTCCAATTTAAATAAACTTGACATGAAAAACTATTAAAATTACTATTAAATATGTGCTTATTTACAACAAGTGGTTGATGCCTTTGTACACTTCCTGGACTACTCAAGAGTCCTCTCACATTGTCATTTTATTGTTTTCTAGGTACACAGATGCTATTGATGTTATACAGGCCTTTCAGTCTCATCCAGATCCTGATGTGCATGCAGCTTATGCTGTGGGCTGTGTTACAGCTTGTGTTGATCCTCTCACAGCCTACATGGAGCACAGGTAGGCAGAAATAATTTTTCTAACTTTATGATCTACTAATCAGTACCTTCAGTTTCCGTTCACTTGCATATGTCAAAATGTTCATTTTTCTCTACTTCCACTTCGACAGTTTGTTTAAATAAATAACATACCATTAGTATTAGTCCTGCTTAACCCAATTCAAGGGCCACAGCCTGTCCTGGTAGCACAAGGTAGAAAACAGCTTTGGACAGAGTTCCAGTCCAATGCATGGCATATGCCTACACTAACATTCACTAAGGACCAATGTGCAGTGAGGAACACAATTGCTGACATTTTGAAGTTTCTGTCATTTCTTATTTACTTGCTTTGTCCAATTGCAGTACTATGAGCTAGACAGAAAACATTTATTTTTCTTAAGACTTACTTATATAATAGCCCTTCAGTTACTGAACTAATGTTGTCCACACTAATACAGTAGTTATGGCTTTTGATAAGCTCAGGGCTTTTCTGTACACTTTTTTGCCCACAACTTAGTAATCATTGGCAGGACAAAGGAAGGTAGTATGTGCTATTTTATTAACAGTACACTGATGTGGAAGTGGTCTCCCAGTTTTGTTTTCCTATTTTGGAATACCTGACAGTCAAGTGCTGGCTTTTTTACCTGCTGATAGAGAGTTCCTCAGCTAGTTACATTCCTCTGGAAGTTTTGGTTGTATCTGTGCTAGTTGAGCTGTATGATGTCATTTGTAAACATCCTGAAGGCATGTACCACCCAGCTCTCATGGGTGTACACTGACATCTTCAGCTTGTCCCTGTCATTATGTATGGGTTTTAGGATATCCACAGTTGTCTCTGTGCAAAAGAAATCTACTGTTTCCTACTTGAATGACTATCGTCCCATTGTGCTAACTTCGTGGTGATGAAGTATCTGGAAAAACAGGCCATAATCCACTTAACCACAACATCTCTGCTACCGTGGAATGCAGTGATTCTCTTATTTGCATGACAAATGCATTCTCTTTTGCTCTGCACACTGCTCTGGGACATATGGAAAGGAAAAACACCTATGTCAGGATGCTGTTTGTTGACTGTAGCTCTGCTTTCAACTCCAAAACTGACAAACAGAGCCCAGTCATTGAGGACTGGCAAATATAGCTCCTTGTTGTTCACCAACATCAGCCTCCCAGAAGGCTTTTGCTTTAGCCAACTGCCATACAGTCTATTCACCTGTTTCTGTGTAACTAAGTATGAGGGCAACAGCGTTATCAGCATTGTGATTGGCCTGATCTGTGGCAATAATGAGCCTACCTGCAAGAGGAAGGTAAAAGACCTGACTGTATGCTGCCATAACAACAACCTCTCCCTGCATGTCAATAAAATAAAGGAGGTCATTGCTGACTTCAGAAAGAATTGAAGGCAGTCCTGCTCCATTCCACATTAATGGTTCCCTTGCCAACACAGCGGATTCAGGTTCCTGGATGTCCTGATCACCAACTTCATTTTGTGGTGAGTCATCCCCATCTGCATTCTCAAAAAGGCTTACCAAAATCTATTTTTCCTGAGGAATGTAAAGTGCTTTAAGGTGGGAGCCAAAACGGGGAACTTTCACTATTGTAATATTGAAAGTATCCTTTATGAATGCATCACAGTGTGGTTTAGTAACCTGACTTGCCAGGAATGAAAACTCCTCCAAAGGATTTTCTGTTAGCTTGCAGAATCACTGGGGCTGACCTTCCACAGCTTCATACCATGAGCTAAATTGAGCATCTTCAATGACAGCCTTCTAGTTAAATCTTGTTTTTATTTCTGCTTTCTTGGAAGCCTCATCACTCGCTCCACCTGCTTAAGGAACAGACCATAATGTGCTCCAAAGTGCCTTTCTACTGGTACGTGTGGCATGCTGAAGTATTTGCCATACTCCAGCAATGTAGGCTAGTCCTAGACTGATTTGATGAGAAAGTTGATGTGAAATAGTTAAGCTCTCCAGAGCTATGACCAAGTAATCTTGCGGGGTTCTGTACGCTCCCATCTTTTTGTAAATGCTGACCACCTCGCAGCAGCGTTCTACCTCTGCTTGCATCTCATTCTGAACCAGTTGACACTTCTCCTATCCATGGGTTTTATTGTAGTTAGAGCAAACAGTTCAATCCTGCCTGTCCCACCTCCATAGTTCCCACCAAGATGTTGTTCTGCAGTTGTATCTCTGGTCTGTTGAGAGGTTTCTTTTGTAACCCCTACCTTCAGGTCTTCACAAGTATTCCTGCCAAAGAGACTTTATTGTTAGAGTAGTCTTCTTCTTCTGGCTGTTCCCGTTAGAGGTTGTCGCAACAGATCATCTTCCATATCTTTCTGTCCTCTGCATCTTGTTCTGTTACACCCATCACTAGCATGTCCTCTCTGACCACATCCATAAACCTCCTCTTAGGCCTTCCTCTTTTCCTCTTACCTGGCAGCTCTATCCTTAATATCCTTTTCCCAATATACTCAGCATCTCTCCTCTGCACATGACCAAACCAATGCAATCTCGCCTCTCTGTCTTTGTCTACCAACCATCCAACTTGAGCTGACCCTCTAATATACTCATTTCTAATCCTATCCATCCTTGTCACACCCCATGTAAATTTTAGAATCTTTAACTGCTACCTCCAGCTCTGTCTCCTGCTTTTGGTCAGTGCCAACGTCTCAAGCCCTTACAAGATAGCTGGTCTCACTATCGTCTTGTAGACCTTCCCTTTCACTCTTGCTGATACCCATCAGTCACAAATTACTCCTGACACTCTTCTCCACCCATTCCACCCTTCCTGTACTCTCTTTTTCACCTCTCTTCCACACTCCCCTTTACTCTGTACTGTTGATCCCAAGTATTTAAACTCATTCACTTTCGCCAACTCTACTTCCTGCATCCTTATCATTCTACTGACCTCCCTCTCATTTACACACATGTATTCTGTCTTGTTCTTACTGACCTTCATTCCTCTCCTCTCCAGAGCATATCTCCACCTCTCCAGGGTCTCCTCAACCTGCTCCCTACTTTCGCTACAGATCACAATGTCATCAGCAAACATCATAGTCTACGGGGACTCCTGTCAAATCTCCTCTTTCAACTTGTCCATCAACACTGCAAATAAGAAAGGGCTCAGAGCTGATCCCTGATGTAATCCCACCTCTACCTTGAATGCATCCGTCACTTCTACTGCAGACCTCACCACTGTCACACTTCCCTCGTACATATCCTGTACAGCTATTACATACTTCTCTGCCACTCCGGCCTTCCTCATACAATGCCACAGCTCCTCTCGAGGCACCCTGTCATATGCTTTCTCCAGGTCCACAAAGACGCAATACAACTCCTTCTGGCCTTCTCCATACTTCTCCATCAACATCCTCAGAGCAAACATTTGTGGTGACACTGACTTATCCTGACAGGCTGGTAATGGGGAGCTGCAGTTTGGTGGAATGTCTATATAAGACAAAGCTTCTTAAGTTCTGAGGAGTCCCAACCACCTCTGGAGTAAATTTCTAACTGATCTCAAATGCCTCCACTGTTGTCATTGGCACGTTGTGTCCTTTGTAGGACTCAATGTTGGTATATCCAGGCTTTGAATTTTTGTTGAGGCCCCAGTCTGTCAATCACAGTCAACACTGCACCAGACCTAGACATAGGGTTTTTACATTCTACGTGTGCTGATTTCAGTCAAAATCTGTGGTCCTGGAATTAGTCTAGCTGCCCTTTCCTGGTCTTCATTTGACCCTTGTATGTCTCTTTTTGGAACACTGAGACCAGAAGTAAAACATAATATTCCAGGGAAGGCCTCACTAGTGTGTTCTATAACTTAAGAATAACCCTGTTTGACTTATACTCGGCATCATAACACCAGAGAGTGGTGACATGTTGTATGTTGGTATGATATACAAGTAAATATTTAACTGTACTATGTACTAATTTTTAACAGAACTTTTACTTATTCAGACCTTATTTCATCCCATTTATTGTTATTTCCTGTTGCTTATTTCTTCACACTGATGAAAAACATTTAAAGACTGAAGTATTTTTATATTTATTTATTCCACAGTCTTACTTTCCTTTAAATATACTAGAATTTTAAACTCGCTGCCCAGGGTTCCACCTGGAATTTATTGAAAAAGGAGGAAATCTCACATAACCTGTATAATTAAAAAGAAAACCTCAGGCAGCTCAGCTATTTAAGTATACATATACTCTCCATAACACAATGAGCCTCTTGCGGCTGACTGCAGTTAGATGTTTTTAGCTCATTGTGTCCTGATGTTTAACATTATGACTTTTACATTGAATGATTGTCTTAATTATGGGATGAACATACACAGGAGATCCTTCTTCAAATCTTAATATTATATCAAATGTTAATTAATAATAATTAAATAACTTTTTCAGAATTCTTCAAATTGTAATAAATGTCTTTAATTGTGCTGCAGGTTAGAGGTTTCACAGTATAAATAAACATAATGTTCACATTTACCTATTTAAGAAAAAAAATCAGTTTCTCTGCAGTATTCAGATGTAGGCCTCTTAGCTACAAGTGGTTTTAATGGTGCAGCATTTCCAGAATAAACTGTAGAACTTCATTACTCGATATACAACTTTACAACTCCAGGCACCTCACACCTAGATAAAGAGACTTGAGCTGGGAGAAGCTCAGCTGCTTCAGTGAGGGATAGCAGGCTGCTTATGTTGGCTGACACATTTACAAAACAATGATACTGATGGACAGGTGGCTTGGGATTATGACTTTTTTTGTAGGCATCAGGAATTCTAGTGTTAACCACTACACCATACTCTCTAGCAAAATACCTCTTATGTAGCCCAAAATCACACAAAGAATGCCTTAGTGGGGTTTAACAGGCCAAGACTTTTGACATCCCCCCCAGCTTTGACTCTTAAAGAAGAAGAAAAACACTCAAAAAAAGCCTTGCAGGGGAAAAAATGGAAGAAATTTTGAGAAAGGCAATTCAGATCGAGACCCCCTTCCAGATAGATTGAATGTGCAATGGCTGTGAAACAATTGGGTAAATTAAATATACAAAACAAAACACAAGTAATTCTCTTCAAAGAGCTAGATGGCCAGTCTATCTAAAAAACACAAAGAATGAACAATGGCAGCAGGTTGTTTGGAGTGAACAGTCAAGATTGTAAAATTTTGACTCAAAACAAGATGCAGTTTATCGGTAGAAGAACTTGAAAGAGCTACATGGATGACATACAAAGACATTCAAAATTGAGATGTGTACCTGGACATGAATGGAACTTGTTTGCAACCTGAGGACCTCCTCTATATGGCTAAAAGTGTATCGCCATGCATCCTTTACAAGAAAAAGTGACAGTAGGAGGGCCAAAAGCCTGTCTTTTTTAAATATGTTGCAGGGGTCAATCCCCTCATTTGTGCTTTTTTAATTTAAAAAAAAAAAAAAAATTGAATGCCCAGTAAGGAAGGGGCTACACACACTAACTACATACACAAAAGATGCAGTACATACACATACACACACACTCAAACACAGTAGCTTTTCTTTTCCCTTTGTCGTTAAGAGATCATCCTTGCCTTCATCCTCTGTAGTACTCTGGATGATGGGCCAGGCAGACAAGTCTTGTGTGTTCAAGCCTTGGCAAAACCCAAAGAGCCATCCCAAGTCCATTCTTCCCACCTCCAAGACAAATCTTTATGATAGTTCAGTGCGAAAAGTAGAAGAAAGAGGAAAATAAATGCTTAATATGTATTTATTGGATTCTTAAATATTTACTTAAAAACACACTAACTATATAAAATATAATGGCAAAAAAATTACCTTTCTTGACAAATTTTAAGCAATTGCAAGTGTACTGAATTTCAAGGAAATTGGCCCACAGAGAGCCGAGTTGTTTTATGCAGATAGACCAAATGGATGTACTTGCAGTTGTGAAAGATAATAGGCACTTTTTTGAATTTAATATGAATGCACCAAGATAAACAGAAATCTTTTATTTATATTTTGAAACAAGTTTTTTTTTTTTTTAATGTAATGCAGTGACCTTGAAATGGATAAATGTTTTACAAATAAACAGATGGAAAAACTGCAGTTATTTGTGACTGTTGCAGCTGCTTTTGTGTTCGCATTTGAGACCCAACTAATTTCCAAGCAAATATTCCCTGATTAAGCCTAATATTAATAGGTGACAACAGCTTTAAATAAAAGAAAGAAACTTTTCATTATAATTGCATCGTTTTTATCACCTTTTTCTAGTTGTAAACCAGCCAACCATATATTTGATGGTGTAAAATATTTGAAAATTAAGACTTTTTGCACAGAACAGAACCCCTTTTAAAAAGACTTTTGCTAAGAGTATACAGTGAAGTTACCACCTAATACAAAGAGCAAGTGTGTGTGTCCTTAGTAGTTTTGCTTTTTTCCCGATCTTGATTTACAAGTCTTGTGATAAAGTAGTGCAGCTGAGGTTGTTTCATCACCTCTGTTGCCATTATGCTTGCCTTCTATGAACTCCTTTTCACCCTGCAACCTAAATATAATTTAAGATTTGTTTCTTGCCAAGTGTACTGATGAGACAGGGCCATATTACATTTAAAAATAAACTCTGGCTTATCCAACTGTTTTAAAATTAGACAATGCCCTGTAGGATTAGTTGGCTGCTATCTGCAACCTGAAGAAAGTAGCTGAGTTTGTCATTTAGAAGAACCCTTATCAGATTACTCAAAAAGCTAAAGTTACTAATACTGTTATGCATGAGTTATGTTTCTGGTTGTGTGAACATGAGTTGAACAGTCCTAGGTTTTTCTAGGTATTATACTAGGCTATCAGTAGAAAAACCTTTTAAAGTGTAATTCTTACTCTAAGTGAAAAGAAGGTGAGTTACCTGCAGTGTGTCTCTTAAACAGTGTAGATATTTGGGGATGGGGGAAGCGAAAAGCAAATAATTAATCCTATGTTTTTGGGCATATAGTATTTGTTTGAAACAGGTGAAAGAATCTTTTTGCCCCCACTAATGTAAATCTAATCATCAAATCTAAATCAACTGAATATGAGCATTGCGCAAAACAAACTGTAGATGCTGTCTCTTACTGTTATTGAACTGACTAAGCATCATAGACAGACTGTCCTACTGCTGTGAATGCTGACTGAGGCAACTGTCCCATTGGATCTGTCTAGTCCGCCATTTATTCCCATAGTAACCGTTAATAAGATCTAACAGCCTCTTTAAATTTTTTTTTTTTTTTTGCCCCGCACTACGTTGTTTTTTACACATAATATACATACTGCTGTTGCCCCAAGAACATTTTTGTACAGAGGTCGTCACAGTTTTGAGTGACAAATTGGTTTTGCTGAGAAGCTGGAGTATATACACGTGTTAATGGTAAAGATTGTTTAATACACTAGATGCTGGGCACATAGAGCTTGTAAGAAACATGCTGTTAGCTTTGCACTGTGCGGATTAAGCACTAACCCCATTAGTTTGTGTTTCAGAACTCCTGTGTGAGACTTTGACTTTTTGTAAAATTTGTCATGAGATTTAGTTAGTATTTCTAATGAATCATTAAAGTGTTTCAAAATAATCTTTAGAAAGTAATCACAAAAATGTTGGTTGTGTTATTACAGCCTTCAGCTTAACAACTGTTGTATTTTTATACATTAATAGCTTACAGCAGTTTCATCTAAAAGTCTTCACTGTGTCCCAGCTGTTAAAGCCTGTTTGTGCAGCCACTTGGTAGCTGCCCCCTTTCTGACCTATAAAAGATTACTTTTTCCATGAGTGATTGTTAGTGAAGTTCAAAACCTACTCTATGCTATATATATTCATATTTTCGGTTCAGTCCCTGGAGTAAACATCCTTGTCTCTTTTAAAAAGTACTGTTATTTAATCAGTGACAGTTCAAAAGATTTCTATCAATGCTGCAATTAGCATGTACAATGTGTAAAACATTTTCACACTTTTTTGTTTTTATTTTTTTAGGTTCCTTTTCCCCAAATTCCTGGAGCAGTGCTGTCAAGGTATTCCATCAGCATTTAATTTATATAACATCTTTCTTGATGAGCATACACAGATATTTCATGACTATAGTGCCTACACCAGTTAACATAATCACATGTGAACCAGGAGTGAAATTTAAGCTTACATGTTTGTGAATTTAAGGCCAGCTCATTAAAAAATACCACTGAAATCTCAAGAAGCGTTAATGTCTATTCATTATTTATATTCAACCTTTGGGCCAGCTTGTCTACTTCTCTTACCTATTTTTCCACATATAGTGCCTATAAAAAATATTCGTCATGCCCCTTTTAAGTTTTTCATATCTTACTGTTTTATATAACATTGAATCACAGTGGGTCTAATTAGGCTTTTTCGAAAACTGATTATCAAAAAAATGTCTTTACACATCGATCTAAATTTGTTGCAGTCATTAAATACAAGGTAATTGATACCCTAAGTATTTGCCCCCTTTACTATTACACACCTGATGCATCACTGGTGCAACCAAATGGTTTTAGTAGTCACATCAATAACTGAGTCAAGACCACCTATCAGTAGGCGAGGGTTTTCAATCAATTGTAGTGTAAATGTACTTCTATGTGGAAGGTCCATCTGCTGGTGAGTCAGTTTCCTGACAATAAAGAGAAGAGAACACTCAAAAGAACTCCTGAGTCAGGAGACGGAGACAAAAAATATCCCTTGGATTCCAGTTAAACCAATCATTAAGAACAGAAAGAGTATGGCACAGCTGCAAATCTAGAAAGAGTATGGCACAGCTGCAAATCTGCAAAGAGTGGGACAACTCCAAAAATTGTGTAGGAGGAAGACTAGTAAGGGAGCCCTCCAACAGACTTATGAAAACTGACAAAGTTATAGGATGCAGTGGCTGAGAAAGGAGAGACTGTGCAGACAACAACTGCTGCCCGCTTGTTGCCCCAGTTGCTGCTTTATGATAACCTACACCAGGGGTTCTCAACATTGGCCCTGGGGACCCCCTGTGGCTGCAGGTTTTTGTTCCAACCAGATTACTAATCAGTGACAACACCTGATAGCACTGATCTCATTTAATTAGCTGGTATTTTTTTTTTCTTTTATTCGACGTTCAGAAAAGCATAGCAGCATGATTTTTACATTTATAAGACATTTATAAATATTTCTGCTTTTGCTATAGATTTAATTACTTAACTCTCTTTTGTTGATTTCGTTATACTTTGCCCTTTCTCTGTGCAGTTTTCCCCCTTCATTGTATCTTAATAATGACAACTTAAAATGAGCAGAGCAGACACACAGGCAAACAACACTGAATAATCAAAGGCTGCAACTACTTTAGAGTCAGACCCACTAATTAGTAAATAATGGATTAATTAAACAATTAGAACACCTAGAAAAGTAGAATGAAAATCAAGATGAAAATACTGTTAAAAAGAAAAAAAATACATTATTCCTATATAACTGCTTGGTACATTTTTATATATATATATATTTTTTTTAGCAAACTTAGTTTTCTAATTAATATATTGTTCCTTAAATACAGAACTTGGGAAATATCATTTCACTTAATTAGCCCAGGAGTTCAATTAAAAACAGAAGCTGGTTGGAACAAAAACCTGCAGCGACAGGGGGTCCCCAGGACCGACGTTGAGAACCCCTGACCATCAAAACTACCATTTCCGTCATTACCCATGGTGGTGGCACCATTGTGCTGTGGGGTGCTTCTGTACAGCAGACCCTGAAAGGCTTGTGAAGGTAAAATGAATGCAGCAAAGTATTGAGAAATCCTGGTGGAAAACCTGATGCAGTCTGCAAGAAACCTACACCTTATGAGAAGTTAAGCATAAAGCCAGAGCTGCACAGTAATGGCTTAAAAACAGCAGGGTCAATCTCCAGGAGTGGCCAAGTCCAAATCCACGTCTCAATACAATTGAGGTTTTATGTCTAGACTTCAAAAAGCCTGACAACTCACAATCCCATGCAACCTTACAGAGTTTAAGCAGTTCTGGACAGAAGAATAGTAAGGGGTTGTGGTGGTTTGGAAATAACTTTTATAGGCACTGTGACATTCTCAAACCAGTTTTTATCAAGGTAACAATAACAGCAAATTATAGATAGATACTTTATTAATCCCAAGAGTAATTTCACATTATTATTAATTAATATTAATAAATAATATTATTAATTATGCTCTATGCTGTAAAATATAAATACCGTTGTGACAGTGTATTAATGTCCCCTTCATGTACAGTCATGGCCGAAATTATCGGCACCCCTGGAATTTTCCCAGAAAATGCATAATTTCTCAACACAATAAAAAAGAGAAAAAAAGCCAAATCTGACACGTCACACAAAACTCAAAAATCAGGCTGGATCAAATAGGGGATCAAATATTTATTTCATTCAATGGCATGCAAATCAATTTGTAACTTTTAGATAATGTGTTTTTTCTGGAATTTGGGTTGATATTATGTCTCTCTCTATTAAAATAAAACTACCATAAAAATTCGAAACTGCTCATTTCTTTGTAAGTGAGCAGACTTACAAATTCAGCAGAGTATCAAATAATTATTTATTTAATAATTATTACATTTGCTTACTGGTTTTTCTGAACTTGCTAATGTCACATTATATTTTAAGGCAAATATCCACAAAATGCACATTTTAGTGTTGTTTATACTAATTGTTTTTATATTTTCATTCTTTTTTTCATGTCAAAGGCTTGGTTAGTGCTGTTGTTTTTACCAGCCTATCTTCTGACCAGAGACACCCATTGCTGTTACAAATTCAGCATCTAATCCGAACAAGCAATCCTGAGGCAGCTTTCATTCTTGCAGAAAAGGGGGCTGTGACACGGTGAGTTTGCTTAAACAGATATTGAAATAACCGGTTGAATGCTGGAAAGACTGTGTATATAAAACCAAGTAGGAAAAAAACAATTTGTTTTTGCTTCTCTGTTTTACCTTTTAAATTTATAAATATCTTGGTAAGATATACAGAGTAGCTGTAAATGTTATATTTGACAGAAATTCAGCAAAATTATAGCGTAAAGTTTATTCTGTGCACTGTAAGGGTCTATTTTTTGTAATTGTCCTTTTTTTCATTGTAAGTGGTTTAATTGTGTTCTTATCTACAAACCATGAGATTTGTTTTGTTTTGAACAGTGCAAATTATTTACTACCAGCAGTAGTCTATATCGGGGTTGGCCAACACCAAACCTGGAGAGCCACAGTGGCAGTAGGCTTTTGTTCCAACTCAGTTGCTTAATTAGAAGCAATGATCACCCATAACAGATTTTATTTAATTCCATGGCTTGTTAGTGTTTAAATTCTACCATGTCAGGTCATTCTTAAATCATAGATTTTTTTTTCCTTTCTAATGATACATGTATCATTCAATTGATTTGAATCCTGCAGCAGATGAGTAATTTTCAGTTCTTGACTTTCTCTTCAGTTTCCTTCTGAGTACTTAATTAAACCAAATAGTTTGCGATGAATGTACATGGGTGGAAATGGAGACAAACTAAATGTAGAATTGCTGACTCCTTTGTCATTTGCATCTTATGCCAGTAAGGAGCAGTTAAAACAATGAATGTAGCTGTTTAAGACTAAAATAAGCAATTAAAGGTTCAAAATTTTAAAAAGCAAGACAACTAAAATGAACCAGAAAAATTTCTCTTGAACATTAAGTGCTTTATCAGCAATGAATGTTTTCTCTTGAAGCAATTGGTTTTTAACATAAACATGAAGCCATTGCGGCCCTCCTGGGCCAGCGTTGCTCAGCCTTGATTTAAAGAATTAGACTATTAAATAGGAAGTTAAATGAAGTTAATTACTAGCAAAAACTAGTCACTAATTAAGAAAGTGGTTAGAATGAAAACCTGTAGCCACTGTGGCCACAACTCCTGGTGTATAGAATTTGTAGAAATGTAAGGTGCTTATACCCTTTTAAACAAGTATGATTTTTTTTTCATTAAAAATACAAATTTATATTTAATAAACACTTCATGACAAATAGTACCCCATAAGTAACTAATTAAAGTCTACACGGTGTGACTGCACTGCTTATAAAATTAAATTGTAATTAAAGTTAAAGTAAAATCAGAAAACTTATGGCAGGTGATATCGGATCAATGCCTGGAAGACCAGCGTATTTATTTTGTTGGGTTTTAGTGTAGCCCTCCCTGGAGTAGTGATGTTCCCAGCTATACTGAATATTCATTCAGAGGTAGTGTTGGATGGTACATGTGTATTTATGACATCTTAGAAAGTTTATTTTTGTTTTCCATCCATCAAAGAAAGGGGTTCTGTGTTATATTTAGTGTCATGCCCTGTACTTTGCTTATGTGTGCTCTTAAAAGCATTTCTGTTGAAGTCTGAGGTATTTTTCTTTTTAGTGGGAGAATGAATTGGCAAAGCACATGTGCTTTCCTCATCTTTGTTTAGTTTAAAATAGCATTAGTTTTCAGTGTCACAAAAGCCCCCTAACTGTAACTAAGGGCTGAAACCATCCAGTCACCAGTTAGAAGAATGTATTCCAGTAAATATCTAATATACTCATATATTTTCAAACCTTTGGAAACCTATGATGCTTGGGCACAACTTGTTAGTCCTGTTTTGTCTGTCCAAATAGTGCTGGTAACGCCAATCAGTTGTTTAGTGTTGTAGTTTTCGTTAAACATAAAAAGTGCAATTTAAACACAAAACAAATAGTTTTAAAAAATAAACATGAACATTATGTAGTATAACCCAAGAAACATATGCAGCGCTGTATATGCAAATGTGTGTGTCCTAGGTAAGCACTATATAGAATGAGATAACTCTGCAGGCAGTTGATTTCAACTTAAATATCTTCAACCAAAAAAAAAAAAAAAAGGACTACCCTACTGCCAGTGGAAACATTTGCTTTAGTTAATTGGTAACCAATATGAGAAAGCAGTAGCTACTGCCACTGGTGCAAGAAGAGTACAGTATATCGTGCTTGATTTAAATGCTGCGACTGATAGTTTTCTGTTATAGTGGAAAATAAGTAATTTTAGAGTACAGGTGCCCCATAGCCAAAGGCTACAGTGGTTTATTTGTCCTTGAGATTGTAATATACACCTTAGTTGTGTAGGGTGGGGTGAAAGTGCCATATTATTTAAAGCATCATATGTAAAAACAGAGATTTTAAAACTGCTTTTAACTTAACTGGAAGCCAGTAATTTGATCTAACAATTGCAAATATGTGGTTGCACTGAGTCCTTGTTATGATTCTTCATGTACTAATTATGTCAATATTTGGCTGTGCAACTTCTATAAATGAGTTTTTAAGTAAACTAGTTCATGGGGTGATTTTTGTCACATGGTGGATCAAAATGGCAAGTAGGTTTCATTTTGGAAGTCAATAAGAAAATCTACCAAGGTGGTAAGTGTAAGAGGTAATATGGTGTGATGCAGTGCTGCTCAGTCTGTGAGCTGACTGTTGAGACTTTAATCTTGTGTTGTCTAGTTTACTATTAAAGAAATTCATTAAAACCAATGCTGCTAAAGAAATGTTGAATTGGCTATTATATTAAATAAAATCTGGGGGTTATTTTAATTGTCATGTGTAAGTCTGGAACAGTAATTAGAGTGAATTAATAGAGTGCCTTTAAAGTTTAACACTTTCAGTCAGTGTCAACCAGGAAGTTTCCAGCAGCTTTCTTATTCAAGATGATGTGTGGTGTTTTACTTTCAGTCTTTTCAAGTAGCAATTCTAAGGCATAGCTCATATATGAGTTATGGCAGGTGATATCGGATCAATGCCTGGAAGACCAGCGTATTTATTTTGTTGGGTTTTAGTGTAGCCCTCCCTGGAGTAGTGATGTTCCCAGCTATACTGAATATTCATTCAGAGGTAGTGTTGGATGGTACATGTGTATTTATGACATCTTAGAAAGTTTATTTTTGTTTTCCATCCATCAAAGAAAGGGGTTCTGTGTTATATTTAGTGTCATGCCCTGTACTTTGCTTATGTGTGCTCTTAAAAGCATTTCTGTTGAAGTCTGAGGTATTTACATTTTCTGATTTACATTTTTAGGTTTTAGATTTTTGTAATGTGAATAATTTTTGAAATACTTTTACTGTGTAAATGTCACATGGGTGTAGTTATAAATAAGCATTTATTGATACATGGTTTATTAAATAATAATCTGAAATGGTTTCCTTAATAAGAGCAATTAGACCCTTTCTAATTTGAAAGCTAGTTATTTTTCTGTCTTTAATCTGAGGTTAAGTGGTAGTATCCGTTAGCTGCCTTGTGATTGAATTTGTAAGTTTGTGATTGATTTTTGAATGTGTACCAAAAAGTAAGGAGAGCAAAACTAAATATTTGATTATAAACAATGTGTAGTTTACAGTGACAGAGATGAAGCCTTAGTTGGTGATCTAAATAATAAAGTAGCTGTTTTTGCATCATTTTGGATGAAATGTAGGATACTGTCCAGTGTACATCACTAAGTAGTTCACTAATATTTATTTGTACACTGCACGCACAATTATTAGGAAATTGGTATTTGTCAGGAGTAATTTATTGTTGAACAAATGCAGTGCTCTCAGTCCAAAGTTTTATTTTACATCAAACATGAATGTTTAACAAAGGAAAAGTAGTTTTGTCTTTCTTGGGGCCATAGAAATCTGTGAAATCATTAGGCAACTATTAGTGTTCAATTTTATTAGGTAAGTAAATTACAAGTAATTTTTCACCACATCTCAAGTTTTACAGCAAATGTAACAAATAAGTTACATAAAATGACATGGAGCATTGTCCTCCACAAAGGTCATGATCTTCTTGATAGCTGCGGTTTCTTTCTGTACCCGCTATTTGAGTGACAGTAGGTTTGGAAGTTGATTTTCAGTCCATCTTCAATATAAAGGGCTCAGTTAGCTCATCCTTAAATGTAGCAGCTCTTACCAGTACTGCTCCCTGAATATGCTGGTACTTCACTTGAATTTGTGCCCTGTGTCCAATAGTGATCCAGCCATAACCCCACCCATCTATTCTATGAAGAATCTCGTTTCATGTCTATAAAACCAATGAAAAACATTAGTTTTTATGCATTTCTTGGCTCAGTCTTGATGTGTGAATCATTTTTTAGTGGTTGGTGTATTTCAGTCATCTTTACCTTAGCCATGTCACTGAGCACTTGATACCTTGTACTTCTGGACACTCCAGGTACGTTGCAGTTCTGGACTATGGTGACACTGGAGGCTTATGGGTTTCTGGTAGCTAGTTGTGCCTTTATTTGTACATGCTTTTTTTTTTCTTTTTTTTACTTAACAAAAAGTTTGATTGTCTAGTGTTCACACTTAAATTGTTTAGCAGTTTCCATAGTGTTGCATCTGGCTGAAAGGCATTTTTTTTTTTTACTTTTCTGTATAAGTGTCTTTTTTTGGCCCATTTTACTTGAGGTAATGAAACTACCTAATAGTTAGGCAAATCTTAATATAAGGTGTTGATTTAAGCCACACATCCCGATTTAAACAGTTACATATCACCTAAAAATGATTAAACCATATAAACCTGAATGCTTATTAGATACAGAGTTGAAAAATGTGCATAGAAATAGTGGTAAGAGATTACAGAATTTTTGTAATTTTTTTCCCTGATGTGATTATACTTATTAAATAGAAATTATAACTTTTTGTTTGCCTTCATATAAACAGTATACACTATGTACAGTTGCAATCCGAAATATTTAACCCCCGCACTTCAAAAGACATTATAGTGATATGAATCAGGGTTAATGAAGATACTGTATGACAGAAAATCTGACTAAACAACAAAAGTATTTGACACATTTTTATAGTTATTTTGAGAACATAAGTTGACATATATTTGAGTTCAAATAAAAAATGCAACCCTTTTCATAAATGTGCATGTAGACTATTATTCAGCCCCCAGCTTCAGTACTTTGTGCAGCATCCTTTAGCCTTTATAGCTTGTAATTCAGCCCCCAGCTTCAGTACTTTGTGCAGCATCCTTTAGCCTTTATAGCTTGTAATAACTGTTTTCGGTAAGTGCTGACAAGTTTCTTACACCTCTCTGTTGTGATCGTTACCCATTTATCACATGCAAAAACCTCCAACACATTGATTTTTGATGGCTTCCATGTTGCAACTGCCTTCTTTAAGTTCCACCAAAGATTTTCAGTAGGATTTAAATCTGGGGACAGAGAAGGCCACTCCTGGACATTCGAGGAACTATTTCTCAACAAATCTTTGGTTAGCTTGGAGGTGTGCTTGGGATCATTGTCTTGCTGGAAAGTCCAGTGATCACGAAGATTCAGTTTCTAAACAGAATGCATCTTGTTCCTGTTTAAAAGGGCCAGGGGCCTCATGCATAACGCCGTACGTAGAATTTGCACTATAACATGACGTAAGCACAAAAGCTGAAATGTGCTTACACACAGAAAAATCCAGATGCAGGAATCTGTGCATACTCCCAACTTCCACATTCTTCCGCTACATAAATCCCGGTCAACGTGAAAAGTAACGCACGTGCACGAGCCTGATGTCCCGTCCCAGTTCCTCCCAGAATTAGGCCTTTTTGAATATGCAAATCAATATAAATAGCCCTTAAGTTCAGCGTTCTGTGATAAGACAATGGGAAAAGCACGGGGGAAAATGTAAAAAAACATACTATTTGTTGATTTAAACAGTGGTATAATCAACAAAAGGAAGTTGATCGAGTGACATAGCGTGTCGGAGAAACTTGAAAGCTAAAGTTCACAAAGTCGCATAGTGCCAAAATAAAAAAGAAGTCACATGTCAAAGTCGCCGTGAAAAGGCAAGTTTTAGTCCACCGTCTGAGTGTCATATGAAATCTTATTAGGGTACAGACAAAAAAAAAATAGGCACACAGTGGGGAAAAAAGCACGAAATGTCAACTTTAATCTTGAAATTTCCACTTTAATCACGTTGTTTATTTTGTCATTAAAGTAGAACATCATAAACTTCATCTTAAAATCATTTAATTTACTAATTTCTCAAATCCCATCGTAACTAAAGTAGCATGTTAAATGCTTTGTTTTGTATTTGATGTTCTATGTGTGTGAATCACTACATGCTTCCGTTCTTTCTCTTTCTCTGACAGGACACATAATCCATTACATTTGTGATATTACAGCTCTCTGAATAATTAAAATATTGAGATGTATACGTGATATCATTTTCATGATGATTGTAATGAAAGCATGTTATTAAACATGGGAACACGATGGCGCAGTGATTCATTTCTCACACAAGATGCTGCTGCGACATGCGCGACCTTCAATGAAATAATTTATTGTAGCAGTACTGTCTCTTTCAAACGTACTAACCTCCAATTCCTGTCCTTCCTTTTCTTTCTCCAAGTACCCAATCGCCACACAATCAGCTGTGTAACAGACGTTAAGCCATGTGTAAGCTTACAACAACGATTCTTCAAAACTTTTAAGGAACATTGAAATATCTTCATAGTACGTGTTTAATTATTCTATCCGTCTATCCTTCCAGTTTTGCGCCAGCCTCAGTAAATATACAGCGCGAGGCTGGTACTTGCTAGCGCTGCGGCACTGTGTCCTCACATGTTTAATTATCAACAATACAGATTATTTAAATGAAGTTTAAGTTTTATCTGTGTAATATAATTAACATATTTTGCAGCATTTCATGTTAAAAATGATATTGTCATCATATGTAAATACACGCTTTATAAAGTGGTGCAGGTTGTGCAATATTATAACTAGTACAAGTTTACAGTGGGGTAATTGTACTTATAAGTACAAATAGTTCTACAAGGAGCAATTGATTGAGTGTGTTTATAGTTCTTAGGATGTAACTGTTTCTGAACCACGAGGTCCGTACAGGAAAGGCTTTGAAACGTTTTGCTGTGGCTGAGGCAGCGTGTGCTTGATGCTGTATACTGATAATTCTCTTTCCGATCAGCTGCTGCTGTGTTTCCCCACTCAGATACAGTGATATAAATACTCCGAGTGGTGCAGTGAGAGTAATATGGAAAAACATGATCCGCTGTGACAACCCTTAACGGGAGCAGCTGTAAGAAGAAGATGGTGCAGTGAGAGTAACAACGCAAAAGCAGTTATGGTATTTGAAATAGTTTCACCATTCCATGGACCATTATATTGTTACAGGTTAATTACAATCCGATGCATTAAACTAATAAACAATAGGCGGTTAATTTCAGTGTACATTAATCCCTCCTCGATCGCTGGGGTTGCGTTCCAGAACCCCCCGCGATAGACGAAAATCCGCGAAGTAGAAACCATATGTTTGTGTAGTTATTTTTATATATTTTAAGCCCTTATAAACTCTCCCACACTGTTAACATTATTAGAGCCCTCTAGACATGAAATAACACCCTTTAGTCAAAAGTTTAAACTGTCCTCCATGACAAGACAGTGATGACAGTTCTTTCTCACAATTAAAAGAATGCAAATAGATCTCTTCAGGAGCAGAGAATTTCAGAGGGAGAGAGAGAGAGAGCTCGCAAAGAAAAGCAAACAATCAAAAAATCAATACTTGTGCTTTTAAGTTTGCCGCGGCATTTTTTAGAGAAGCGTTAGTATCTTCTAAGCAATCAGCCCCTCTGCTCACATCTCCTCCGTCAGGCGCAGAGAACGCCAGAGAGAGAGCGAGATTAAAGCAACAATCAAAAAATCAATATGTGTGCTTTTGTGCTTTTAAATATGCCGAGCGCCGCAATAAAATGGCATTTTTTTAGAGGAGCGTCAGTATCTTTTAAGCAAACAGCGTCTGTGCAAACAGCCCCTCCATCAGGCGCAGAGAATGTCAGAGAGGGTGAGAGAGGCAGAGACAAGCAAACAATCAAGCTCCGCGCGGGATGCATATCTTATAGCATTGAGGAGTTTTAGTTAATATGTAATACATGCTCTGATTGGGTAGCTTCTAAGCCATCCGCCAATAGCGTCCCTTGTATGAAATCAACAGGGCAAACAAACTGAGGAAGCGTGTAGCATAAATTAAAAGACCCACTGTCTGCAGAAATCCGCGAACCAGCGAAAAATCTGTGATATATATTTAGATGTGCTTACATTTAAAATCCGCGATAGAGTGAAACCGCGAAAGTCGAAGCGCGATATAGCAAGGGATTACTGTATTTATAAAGCCGCGTCAGAGATGTTGATCTAAAAAAGAAACATAAATCACACAGGAACAGTAGCATTGCTTTGATGCTGGGTGCTGCCAGTCTGCAAAACTGAGTGGGGGACTTGCATACGACAAGGTATGAGGTACCGTGGAAATGTGCATGGATTTACGCCAAGTTTAGGTTTTATACATCACGATTTGAACATGGAAACGTTCTTAGGCAACATTTCTGTGTGTACGCACCGTTTATACATGAGGCCCCAGGTATTTCTGGGAATCCATAATGCCAGTTCTTGTAGCAGAAAAATATCCTCGTTTCATCAATGACCCACCTCCATGCTTGACTGTGGGGATGTTATTATTTTTTTTTTTTTGTCATAATTCTGGCCTTTCTTATGCCAGACATATTGCTGTTCCATGTATCCAAACAGTTTTAAGTCAGTTTCATCAGTTTATATAACTATTTACCAAAGCTCTGCTGGCCTATCCATATTTCTTCTGGCATATTCTAATCGACTTTTGATGTTCTTTGTAGTCAATAGTTGAGTGCACCTTGGAGTGCGGCCATGAAATCCTTGTATATTCAGTCATCATCTTATAGTTGCCACAGAAACACTTGTCCCAGCCTTCATCAGTTCAATCCTGTAGGTGTTTTGCAGTAACACAGGGTTTTTTCTCAGTTGTCCTATCTAAGTTGTTAAGGATTCTTGGTGAAGTTTTGGGCTTTCTCCCTTGGCCAGTCAGGTTTGCAGATGTGCCATAAATTTTAAATTTCCTTACAATGCTCCCAATGATGCCTCTTGGAATGTGCAATTTTTGGGAGATCTTCTTATACTTGATGCCCTTCAGGTGCAATGAAATAATTTCCTCTCTCAGCTTTTGTGATAGTTCCTTAGTCTTACCCATGATTCCAAGTCCCCTTCAACACCTTCATGGGTGAGGTTTATTTATGCATCACAGTTGAAGCTAATTAAGGATCATTAATGAATTCCCAAAGGCTTAATTATGTTGTAACTCCACTTTAGGCCATTCATACTAGCAGAAGGTTTTATAAACAGCAATATTAGATAGGGGTTGAATATTTGTGACATGGCTATGTTAAAAAATATCCTCTTATGAATACCACATCATACATTTTCTTTGTTGATTTTACATATAACTCAACTGATAAAGCAGTCATCCACAGCAAAATCTATCTCTTTGAAAAACTTGCATTGGTAAATCCTTACAATCTTTGGCAGGTTGAATATTTCTGACTGCAACTGTTTATTTTTGTACTTTTTAAGTGTTGCTAGTAATACGGTGATATGGCATTTTGAATTTCCTCTGTTGTCACACTTCTGCTAGTCAGTTAATATGGTTCTGTACTGTAAATTTGTAAAGTATGTAGTAGACTGCAGAGGTAGGCTTAAATTCCAAATTTAACATCACAGTTTCCCTTTATAGTAGGACAAATTTAAGATCTTTCTTGCTTCAAATATTTTGTCTTAAGAACTATTCTTGAAAATAGGCAGACATATTTGGTTGCAGGTGTTTAATGCTGAAAATAGACTTGAGAGGAACCTGAGCAATAAGCTTTCCACCTATCTTCCTCTTACAGAAATGAAGATGTTGACCTGATCTTGTCTGAAAGCAGTTTTTCAGATCCAGAGCTACTCAAATGCCGTTATTTGTTGTATCCTGGATGGTAAGCTTTTATTTAAGAATGCCACTGAATAAGTGTCACTTCTTTTGAATGTCTTTTGTATTTAAATGTTATATTGATAATATCATTTTGTACTAATTTGACTGAATTTTCAGTGTAAATGTTTTCTGTTAAAAAAAAAAAAATTAAGTATTCATTACTTCAAGATCTTTCAAATATACAGCGAGAATTTATGTCTCTTTGATTAATGTATTGTTCGTCTATCTGTCTTTGTAGGTGCAATGGCAATTTTAAGAGTGGTAGAGTCTTTCCTTTAATGAGCCAAGTTTGTATACGCTTCAGCCGGCCCCTAGAGAAGCCTAGCTTTATGGCTAGGTGCAAAGGTAATCCTGACACTTTTTTTGGCAGAGTTGGTTGAATTGTAGCTGGAGCTAGAAGGGCCATTATGCTAATTTTACTTGGAAGGGAAATGGGCTCTCCAGATTGCAGACTTTTCTATGCTACTATTCCAGTGTAGTTTTCAATTAGCATTAGACAGAGGTTGCTGAATCCATCTTAATAAAGAAATATTCAATCTGGTTTTAAGTATATTGGTTTTCATGCTGTTTGCTACTGTTAGTAAAATATTTGACAGATTTGGTTTATAAGTTAGAGAGTGGTGGTTAGCCAAATTGTAGTGTGTAGATGCCAGATGTTGTATTAGGCTGAAGCTGATCAGGTGCTTGCACTTTCGTACAAAGATTAGCTGCTTTAAGTGAGGCCTGAAATTAAGTGTGCTTGGGGTTACACATAACCCTGGTAAAGCAAAGAAAGCTTTTAGTTGTGACTGATCAGGGTAAGTAAAAATCTCAACACAAAAACCTGCTGAAGGTGTAGATAGCATTTACATGCATGTGTGTGAGTATTTGAAGGTATATGTGTAATATAAATTACAATTAATATGTATGCATGTAATAAAATTAGTAGATGAATATAGATAGATCTTCAGATATGTAGATTTAAAATTTTCTGTCTAAACTGGAAATCTATTTTCCTTCTCAAATTTACAGTTTCTCTGCAAAATATATTTTTCAATTTTTAATCATCATATTAAAAAGGTTATTTTAAGTGGATATTTTTCCCATTTTTCCACTTTGTACAGCAATAAAGTCATCTCTCAAAACAAGCCCTTTCTTTGGAAATGTATACAACATAAGAGGGAGAGTTCGATTTTCAGGTAACAATCTTTATCTGTAGAGAAACTAAAAATTAATAAAATAATGTAACAACAGAATAAATATGGAATGCACAGCATGGTACAAAATACATGAAGCAGATGAGGTTTAAAGTATGATAAGAAATGCATCACTGTCTTTTTTTCCTCTACAGTGGCTATAATTATGTTCTTCTGAGTTCCAGAGTCCAGTAATGAATGAAACAATAAAGAAACGGTATAGAGAGCACTGTTTTACAAGGACAGCCAAAACGAGAAAATAAGTCACAGTTCTACTACTGTTATTGAGTATAGTTCATATTTCTTAAAAATTTTACTTTTTAGAAATAAGTTAAAATCTCTGTTAAAGTCTTAAACTAACTAATTGTTGGCCATAGTATACCATGGTGGCTAGCAGGTAATTTTGCCACATTTGTGATGAATTACAGTGTCAAGAGAAATGCTGAATCATTACAATCTGCCGATAATGTAGTGGTAAGATTGTTTTGTGTGGCATAAATACTGAGTACGTGAATATTTGCAGTATGCATAACTAGTCGCAGAACAAAGCTAAAGCAGTTAATTTTCTTGTCCATTTATTTGAAGATGAATTGCATTTCAATATACTGTACTTTGGATCAGTTTTGCAGTCAGTTGTGGCTTTCAGACAAGTGAAAGAGATAAATATACAAGTTTAAGTTACCTATCTCAAGATACATTTGAAACAATAGACTAATTAGTAGTTAAGTCTCACTTAATGTTTCTCAGTTTTATGATAGACAAGTTTAAACATTTGTATGTGCTCCTCAAAGGGAGTTTTTGAAATTTCTTAAAACATGTACAATATATTCAGTTAAAAATATCTCAATGAAAATGAACCATTCACAACAAATTTCTTTGAAGAATAAGTCTGCCAAATTTCAACAAAATCATTAACCTGAAAGCCAAGTTGTTTCTGGCTTACAGACAGAAACAATGACCAGTGCAGTCTACATCTAGAAGTCAGTTAAACAGCCGTTTTTATGATTTTAAAGTAAGTTCTGGAATGTAATTACAGTTTAATACCTTATTCACAGGTATTTAATTTATACATTTTTCTTAAAATGAATAAACACTGTTCTTGTTGTTTTGGCAGATTGCGACAAGTTCATGGAAGTTAACCACAACACCCTAACCAATAGCTTAAGTTTGGTTTGTGTCCAAGAAGGCCCTTCACCTCCATCTGGGAAGCTCGAGGGGCGGAAAGAATCACCAGAATGCTTTGTTATATTTGATGGCTGTTGCCTAAATGAAGACACCTTGAAGGACTGGCTCCGTCAGGGTGCTAAGCAGGTAATGAAGAACTTAACTGCTCAATTAACTGCAAAATTTTCTGATTTCTGTTGGGTTATGTCAAAAATACATAACACATAACTGGTCATCAGTTTGCTTTTCATTTAATCTTTAGAAATCTTTTTACTGTTCAAACTATGTTGAGCACTGACAGGGACCAACAACATTTTGTCCATGGCTTCTTTCAGCTCTGCCTGCATTACGGAAGCCTTGAACAGGGTGCATGTATTTTCCAAAATAAATGTTCTATAAATAGAATTTCAAATTTAAACGGCATCCTGATACATGCAAAGAATAATTATATTACAAAAATAGAAATGGAGTCACAAGAAAAATAATAAAAGTATTTCAATAAAAAGGCTGTAGCCTTTTAGTGCAAATGTTAGCAATGCTGTCACAACGAGACTAGGTTGGAGTTCACAGTCAGTATTCAGCCTATGTAGAATTGCTCTTTCTTTCTGTGGTTGAGTGTTTTTTTTTTCTGAGACTCCGGTTTCCTTCCACATCCCGAAGACATGAAGGTTAGGCTGATTTGCTACTGTAATTTGACCATATGCAGTTCTGACAATGTATAACTAAATAACAAAATAGCAGTAACTAAGTTAAAAATAAATAAACAGTACATTATTCATCCAGTACTTTCCTGACTAGAAAATAGTAAAAATGAGTTAAAATCCTCAAATGTGTAAGGAACAATAATTGAAATGATTATTTCAGTTGATTTAAGAGCATTTCAGGAAGAAGGGATAATGAACTCCATGCTTAAATGTTGATGACAAAAGAGTGAGATGTTTCGGCATAATTACTGAAATTAAAGATTGGCATAAAATTTATTTAACATTATCTAATTTTAATAAAGTAATTTTAAGATGCCTTTACATACTGTATATAGATATTTTCTCATTCTAGTTTATCTAACAATTTTTAGGGTATTGACTTCACTCCTTTTTGCTTTACAGTACACCTCTATTGCTTAAACTGCTTTCAAGCCTGATGGACAGCTGTCTAAAATGGCACATACTGCTTCAGTCACTCAGTGAAATTTTCTAAATTAGTTTTTATAATGTATGTTAGTAAATTCTGTTGCATAAATAAATATGCAAAACATTAAAATAATACTTTTAAAGAAAGATGAGGTATGAGTAAAAACAATGCATTTAAACACTGTAAAATAAATAAATATTGACTACAAAATAGAATGAAACTATTTGTGTATATGAAAACTCATTCCCATCTTCATTCATGAATTAACATTAATTGAGAGACGTGAAGAAGAATAACTTCAGCAAAGAGTTTAATTTGTGTTTTTCTCCTAAAAACAGAAACCCTTGAAGAAGGCTCTTAAGAGACATGAAACATTAACATTGCAGGAAATCAAGATGATTCATGTGAGTTTCCTCCTTTTGTAAATATTTTAACAGTTTGAAGTGTCTAGTCTAATCTGAAATTCTTGAGCTTGACTCATATGAATTTCCACTAGTGCTGTCGAGTTTCTCTATTTTTTCCTTGCTGTTCCATAATGTAGTCCTTTTTGTCATTATACATCCAGCCTCATGTGAAAGAGTCCATGGTTCCAACATCCAAACGTGGAACTGAATTTGTGCAGATTTCTCTGAAAGGTTGTTTTTGGGGAGGATAAATAAATATATATATATATATAATATATATATATAATATATATATATATATATATATATATATATATATATATATAATATATATATATATATATATATATATATATATATATATATATATATATATATATATATATATAATATATATATATATATATATATATATATATATATATATATATAAATATATATATACTAATAAAGGGCAAAGCCCTCACTGACTGACTCATCACTAATTCTCCAACTTCCCATGTGGGTGGAAAGCTGAAATTTGCCAGGCTCATTCCTTACAGCTTCCTTACAAAAGTTTGGCAGGTTTCATTTCAAAATTCTACACGTAACGGTCATAACGGTCGAGAGCATCCGCCATGTTGAACTTTCTTATTTATGGCCCCATCTTCACGAAATTTGGTAGGCGGCTTCCCTGCGCTAACCGAAACCGATGTACGTACTTATTTCAATGGTATGACGCCACTGCCGGCTGCCATATTGAACTTTCCAACGTCACTAATTTTCCAACTTCCCATGTAAGTAGAAGGCTGACCCCATCTTCACGAAATTTGGAAGGTGGCTTCCCTGCGCTACCCAAAACCGATGTACGTACTTATTTCGGTGGTATGACGCCACAATTTGGCAGGCTCATTCCTTACAGCTTACTTACAAAAGTTAAGCAGGTTTCATTTTGAAATTCTACGTGTAACGGTCATAACGGTCAACAACATCCGCCATGTTGAACTTTCTTATTCATGGCCCCATCTTCACGAAATTTGGTAGGCGGCTTCCCTGCGCTAACCAAAACCAATGTATGTACAGTGGAACCTCGGTTTGCGAGCATAATTCATTCCGGAAACGTGCTCGCAATCCAAAGCACTCGTATATCAATGCGAATTTCCCCCTAAGAAATAATGGAAACTCAGATGATTCGTTCCACACCCCAAAACTATTCATATAAAAATGATTAATACAAAATATAAAGTAAAATACATAATACAAATTAACCTGCACTTTACCTTTAAAAAGAATCATGGCTGGTGTGTTTCTAAACTCATGTGGGATTCCACCCAACGGGACGACACGCGGAAGAGCGTCCCAAAGCAATCGCAGTCTCCCAGCGCTGTAGCAGTTCTCCGTATAAGCGCATCCAAAAAGATCGCAGACATGCTATAAGCGCATGTTGTCAATGGGTCATACAAGGAACATTATAAAGATCCCGCTACAATAAATAACAGCGCTGTTGCTGTTTCAAGCTGAATGAAGCTGGTGTTAAAGTACTGAGACTCAGCTTCATGTTTTGGGGAGCAAGATGGGGACTCGCACTTCACAGCGCGCACACACACAGTCACAATGCTGTAGTAAACAGTATACGCTCATATGGATGTTGACTATATGAGTGAGGCACACAGACTCAGACGGAGAATAGGATAGATTGCCAGAGAGAGAGAGAGAGGCGAGTGAGATAAGGAGAGAGAGAGACGGGCAAGCGAGCGAGCGAGATAAGGAGAGAGAGAGAGAGAGAGAGACACGCTGGGCAAGCGAGCGAGATAGGAGAGAGAGAGATGCGCTGGGCAAGCGAGCGAGCTAGATGAGAGAGAGAGATGCGCTGGGCGAGCGAGATAAGCAGAGAAAGAGAGAGACGCGCTGGGCGAGCTAGCGAGATAAGGAGAGAGAGAGAGAGACACGCTGGGCGAGAGAGATAAGGAGAGAGAGAGAACCATCAGCTCAGTTGTGATCACATGACGCTCAGCAGACAAGTGTATCCATACTACTCGTATTGCAAGACATCGCTCGTTTATCAAGTCAAAATTTATTAAAAATATTTGCTCGTCTTGCAAAACACTCGTAAACCAAGTTACTCATAAACCAAGGTTCCACTGTAATTATTTCGGTGGTATGACGCTACTTTTAACCACCATATTGAACTTTCCAACGTCACTAATTCTCCAACTTCCCGTGTAGGTAGAAGGCTGAAATTTGGTACTTATTTCGTGGTATGATGCCACTGTCGGCCGCCATATTGAACTTTTCAACAGTCTTTGTTACTTATGGGCCCATCTTCAAGAAATTTGATATGCGGGTTCCCAACGCTATCTGAATCCTACTTACGTATATATATATATATATATATATACGTCCATAGCCTGCAGCTCAGTCACCGTGTGAGGCGGTGTTGGGTCCCCCATCCCAACGCTTCCCACGTTGTTGGCTGCCTGCCTATATAAGGCCGTCCGTTGCTCCAGTCTCTATATTCCCTTCCTTGCTTCGCCACGAGATTCACGTCTCCCTGCTGATAACTACAGCCTTTTTATTTAATCCACGGCTTCTCCGCTGTTTTATTGTTCATTTATTACGATTATAGTTATTGTGTAGGTATTTTAGACTTACTTTACATTGTTCAGGTACCCATTTCCTTTATCACTCCAACCGTACCCGCATTAACATGTCTATCGAGGTAATCACCATCGATCAAAGAACTGTCACTTACTGAGTGGTTTCCATGCCCGGAGATGGCACCTACCTTTTCCATTCTCTTTGTTACATATTGCACGGCCATATCAGGCTCATATCCGGAGGAACTTTGTGTCTTATGTATTGAATGACTGGGACAGGTTCAAGGTGAGGACTGATGACGGTACAGGAGATAATTATTCTACACAGGAGCACTATAAGAATGAAATGCTTAAGCCCTTCACCTATGCATCTGCATGTGAGTTGATGGCTGCTGCTGAATTGTTCGATTGTCGCTTTCAAGTGTACCGAAATGGCCAAATATTTTATGCCTTTGGACAACCGCCAATGCCTCTTCAACATCTTAGATTCACAGGTGACAATTTCAGTAGTGGACACTTTGATGTTTATGAATGTTAAAACTCTCAAAAGCTGGATGTGAAGTTATCGATGAAACTTGTTGTATACTTACAGCGCTTGACAGATGCCGAATGTCTCTTCAACACAAGTCCTACAAATACTGTCGTAATTGAAACAAACCATGAAACTCAAACCGATTATGACAGCAGCAATCCAAGCTGTGAGATTTGAAACAAGATTACTGTTCACATGGCCAACTGTACGTTGCATGCTTAAGAGTAAGCTCAGCACACAGCTTGGTCATATTACAACCGGAGGGCCGAACTCACAATGTGGTATACAAAGAGATCCTTAACAAATAATTATTGGTATATTTTTCCTCACTTTAAAAAGATTTAAATTTCTTCTTAATAAAACTTTTTAGGCAATACTTTGCTGCTGCAAAGCGCGGTATTTTGCTAGTATGTGTATATATATATATATATATAGGCAAAGCCCTCACTGACTGACTGACTCATCACTAATTCTCCAAGTTCCCGTGTAGGTAGAAGGCTGAAATTTGGCAGACTCATTCCTTACAGCTTCCTTACAAAAGTTGGGCAGGTTTCATTTCGAAATTCTACACGTAATGGTCATAACTGGAAGCTATTTTTCTCCATTTACTGTAATGGAGTTGAGCTCGAAAGCCGTGGGGGGCGGAGTTTCATGTGACATCATCATGCCTCCCACGTAATCACGTGAACTGACTGTCAACGCAGTACATAGAAAACCAGGAAGAGCTCCAAAAAGCGCTGAAGAAAACATGCATTATATAATTGAGAAGGCAGAGAAACAATAAGAAGCGAGCGAGTGACATATACAACCATATTCATGAGTGCTGCTACTTGAAACAAAGCACGTGTAAACCTAAAGTTTAAATTAAGTTCATAGACAGGCTGCGCTGGTGTTGCCCATGGGTAATCACGGGATACAAGTTTAATGAGGGGCGCAGGATATAAACGAGTTTTGATCACTTTGTAACTAAGTTAAAATTGCAGGTGAGGGGCTGTGCTTATGCAAATTCCGAGACTGTGTTTGTGGGGGATTGACAGTTAAGGCGGGTGGGGGAGTCACGTCATCATCTCCCCTCCCATTCACCTCATTTCGCTCTGAGCTGAGCTCCGCAGCTAACGCAGTCTTACGGAAGCGAGTTTGTGACGCTGCCACCAAATACTCACAGAAAAATCCACAAGTTAATACACACGCTGTCTCTACAGTTTCTCCACACTGAATCCTCCAGGCACTACTTACAAAAGGTTACATTGACAATCGTGTTACATTATTTTTAAAATGTTTCCTTTTCTTAGCACAAGCACAGCTGAGAAGCTTCTATGCATGTGCTCCATAACACGTTAAAAAAACACGCATTTAATCACACTTTGCATTACAAACAAAGGGGAACTTCTGTCAATGCATAATTTCCTGGTACACTGATTACATTGATCAGCGCTTCCTGATTCATTTTACCCTCGCACCCCCTTGGTTTGAGAAGAAGTATGAAAAATATGAGGTTAACACAGAAAAACAGATCACCAATTGAAGCTTTATGAATAATCGATTCGCCATCAATAATTGTT